>NW_026286258.1:0-32500 GCF_023373465.1 Oncorhynchus keta | reverse complement strand
CCGTACCCTGTCTGTCTACACTACCGTACCCTGTCTGTCTACACTACCGTACCCTGTCTGTCTACACTACCGTACCCTGTCTGTCTACACCGCCGTACCCTGTCTGTCTACACCGCCGTACCCTGTCTGTCTACACCACCGTACCCTGTCTGTCTACACCACCGCACCCTGTCTGTCTACACCACCGCACTCCTGTCTGTCTACACCACCGTACCCTGTCTGTCTACACCACCGCACTCCCTGTCTGTCTACACCACCGCACCCTGTCTGTCTACACCACCGCACCCTGTCTGTCTACACCACCGTACCCTGTCTGTCTACACCACCGCACCTGTCTGTCTACACCGCACGTACCTGTCTGTCTACACCACCGTACCCTGTCTGTCTACACCACCGTACCCCCTGTCTGTCTGTCTGTCTACACCACCGTACCCTGTCTGCCCGTCTGTCCACCGCACACCACCGTACCCTGCCCGTCTACACCGCACTGTCTGTCCGTCTACACCACCTGTCTACACTGTACTCCTGTCTGTCTACACCACCGTACCCTGTCTGTCTACACCGTCTGTCTACACTACCGTACCCTGTCTGTCTACACCACCGCACCCTGTCTGTCTACACCGCCGTACCCTGTCTGTCTACACCACCGTACCCTGTCTGTCTACACTACGCACCCTGCTGTCTACACCGCCGTCTACCCTGCACGCACTGTCTACACCGCCGCACCCTGTCTGTCTACACCACCGTACCCCTGTCTGTCTACACCGCCGTACCCTGTCTGTCTACACCACCGTACCCTGTCTGTCTACACCACCGTACCCTGTCTGTCTACACCGCCGTACCCTGTCTGTCTACACCACCGTACCCTGTCTGTCTACACCGCCGTACCCTGTCTGTCTACACTACCGTACCCTGTCTGTCTACACCACCGTCTGTCTACACCGCTTCCCTGTCTGTCTACACCTGTCTGTCTACACCACCGTACCCTGTCTGTCTACACCGCCGCACCCTGTCTGTCTACACCGCCGTACCCTGTCTGTCTACACCGCCGTCTGCACCGTCTGTCTACACCGCCGTACCCTGTCTGTCTACACCGCCGTACCTGTCTGTCTACACCGCCGTACCCTGTCTGTCTACACCGCCGTGTCCCTGTCTGTCTACACCGCCGTACCCTGTCTGTCTACCCGCCCGTTACCCTGTCTGTCTACACCGCCGTACCCTGTCTGTCTACACCGCCGTACCCTGTCTGTCTACACCGCCGTACCCTGTCTGTCTACACCGCCGTACCCTGTCTGTCTACACCGCCGTACCCTGTCTGTCTACACCGCCGTACCCTGTCTGTCTACACCGCCTACCCTGTCTGTCTACACCGCCGTGCCCTGTCTGTCTACACCGCCGTACCCTGTCTGTCTACACCGCCGTACCCTGTCTGTCTACACCGCCGTACCCTGACTGTCTACACCGCCGTACCCTGTCTGTCTACACCGCCGTACCCTGTCTGTCTACATTACCGTACCCTGTCTGTCTACACCGCCGTACCTGTCTGTCTACACCGCCGTACCCTGTCTGTCTACACCGCCGTACCCTGACTGTCTACACCGCCGTACCTGTCTGTCTACACCACCGTACCCTGTCTGTCTACACTACCGTACCCTGTCTGTCTACACCACCGTACCCTGTCTGTCTACACCACCGCCCTGACTGTCTACACTACCGTCCCTGTCTGTCTACACCCGCACCCTGCCTGTCTACACTACCGTACCCTGTCTGTCTACACCGCCGTACCCTGTCTGTCTACACCGCCGTACCCTGTCTGTCTACACCGCCGTACCCTGTCTGTCTACACCGCCGTACCCTGTCTGTCTACACCGCCGTACCCTGTCTGTCTACACCGCCGTACCCTGTCTGTCTACACCGCCGTACCCTGTCTGTCTACACCGCCGTACCCTGTCTGTCTACACCGCCGTACCCTGTCTGTCTACACCGCCGTACCCTGTCTGTCTACACCGCCGTACCCTGTCTGTCTACACCGCCGTACCCTGTCTGTCTACACCGCCGTACCCTGTCTGTCTACACCGCCGTACCCTGTCTGTCTACACCGCCGTACCTGTCTGTCTACACCGCCGTCCCTGTCTACACCGCCGTACCCTGTCTGTCTACACCGCCGTACCCTGTCTGTCTACACCGCCGTACCCTGTCTGTCTACACCGCCGTACCCTGTCTGTCTACACCGCCGTACCCTGACTGTCTACACCGCCGTACCCTGTCTGTCTACACCGCCGTACCCTGTCTGTCTACACCGCCGTCTGTCTACACCGCCGTGTCTGTCTACACCGCCGTACCCTGTCTGACTCTACACCGCCGCCCTGTCTGTCTACACCACCGTACCCTGTCTGTCTACACTACCGTACCCTGTCTGTCTACACCACCGCACCCTGTCTGTCTACACCACCGTACCCTGACTGTCTACACTACCGCACCCTGTCTGTCTACATTACCGCACCCTGTCTGTCTACACTACCGTACCCTGTCTGTCTACACTACCGTACCCTGTCTGTCTACACTACCGTACTGTCTGTCTACACTACCGTACCCTGTCTGTCTACATTACCGTACCCTGTCTGTCTACATTACCGTACCCTGTCTGTCTACACTACCGCACCCTGTCTGTCTACACTACCGTACCCTGTCTGTCTACACTACCGTACCCTGTCTGTCTACACTACCGTACCCTGTCTGTCTACACTACCGTACCCTGTCTGTCTACACTACCGTACCCTGTCTGTCTACACCGCCGTACCCTGTCTGTCTACACCACCGTACCCTGTCTGTCTACACTACCGTACCCTGTCTGTCTACACTACCGTACCCTGTCTGTCTACACTACCGTCCACTGTCCTACCCTGTCCCCCTAGTCTGCTATCATACATATTCTGTCTGCACTGTCCTACTCTGTCCCCCTAGTCTGCTATCATACATATTCTGTCTGCACTGTCCTACCCTGTCCCCCTAGTCTGCTATCATACATATTCTGTCTGCACTGTCCTACCCTGTCCCCCTAGTCTGCTATCATACATATTCTGTCTCCTCTGTCCTACCCTGTCCCCCTAGTCTGTTATCATACATATTCTGTCTGCACTGTCCTACCCTGTCCCCCTAGTCTGTTATCATACATATTCTGTCTCCTCTGTCCTACCCTGTCCCCCTAGTCTGTTATCATACATATTCTGTCTGCACTGTCCTACCCTGTCCCCCTAGTCTGCTATCATACATATTCTGTCTGCACTGTCCTACCCTGTCCCGCTATCATACATATTCTGTCTGCACTGTCCTACCCTGTCCCCCTAGTCTGCTATCATACATATTCTGTCTGCACTGTCCTACCCTGTCCCCCTAGTCTGTTATCATACATATTCTGTCTGCACTGTCCTACCCTGTCCCCCTAGTCTGTTGTCATACATATTCTGTCTCCTCTGTCCTACCCTGTCCCCCTAGTCTGTTATCATACATATTCTGTCTCCACTGTCCTACCCTGTCCCCCTAGTCTGTTATCATACATATTCTGTCTCCTCTGTCCTACCCTGTCCCCCTAGTCTGCTATCATACATATTCTGTCTGCACTGTCCTACCCTGTCCCCCTAGTCTGTTATCATACATATTCTGTCTCCTCTGTCCTACCCTGTCCCCCTAGTCTGTTATCATACATATTCTGTCTCCTCTGTCCTACCCTGTCCCCCTAGTCTGTTATCATACATATTCTGTCTGCACTGTCCTACCCTGTCCCCCTAGTCTGCTATCATACATATTCTGTCTGCACTGTCCTACCCTGTCCCCCTAGTCTGTTATCATACATATTCTGTCTCCTCTGTCCTACCCTGTCCCCCTAGTCTGCTATCATACATATTCTGTCTCCTCTGTCCTACCCTGTCCCCCTAGTCTGTTATCATACATATTCTGTCTCCACTGTCCCCCTAGTCTGTTATCATACATATTCTGTCTAGCTTCATGGTCGAGTAGTAAAATTAGCCTGACTGGAAATCAATTGAAATGGTGACCATTTTTTAGAGGCCTGGAAGACAGCTACTCACTCAGCAGGTTACACGAGGAAGAATTACTCGGAGAGAGAGCGAGAGGGACAGACAGAGTGGGAGAGAAAGAGAGAGATGGAGAAAGCTGAGCTGTGATTGGTTGAGTCAACATTCCAGCAGCTCATCTCACTTCATAACTGTGATTTGCAGTAAGAGAATGTTAATAACTCTCCTTCAGCCAGGCTGAGGAACGAGAGCCCATCTGGCCCAACTAGAACCTAATAACTCTCCTTCAGCCAGGCTGAGGAACGAGAGCCCATCTGGCCCAACTAGAACCTAATAACTCTCCTTCAGCCAGGCTGAGGAACGAGAGCCCATCTGGCCCAACTAGAACCTAATAACTCTCCTTCAGCCAGGCTGAGGAACGAGAGCCCATCTGGCCCAACTAGAACCTAATAACTCTCCTTCAGCCAGGCTGAGGAACGAGAGCCCATCTGGCCCAACTAGAACCTAATAACTCTCCTTCAGCCAGGCTGAGGAACGAGAGCCCATCTGGCCCAACTAGAACCTAATAACTCTCCTTCAACCAGGCTGAGGAACGAGAGCCCATCTGGCCCAACTAGAACCTAATAACTCTCCTTCAACCAGGCCCAGGAACGAGAGCCCAACTAGAACCTAATAACTCTCCTTCAGCCAGGCTGAGGAACGAGAGCCCATCTGGCCCAACTAGAACCTAATAACTCTCCTTCAGCCAGGCTGAGGAACGAGAGCCCATCTGGCCCAATTGGTGCTGCCTATACTGATAGATAGACCTGCCTATACTGATAGATAGACCTGCTATACTGATAGATAGACCTGCCTATACTGATAGATAGACCTGCCTATACTGATAGCCTGCCTATACTGATAGATAGACCTGCCTATACTGATAGATAGACCTGCCTATACTGATAGATAGACCTGCCTATACTGATAGATAGACCTGCCTATACTGATAGATAGACCTGCCTATACTGATAGATAGACCTGCCTATACCCATCAGATAGACCTGCCTATACTGATAGATAGACCTGCCTATACTGATAGATAGACCTGCCTTACAGATAGACCTGCTGAGATAGACCTGCCTATACTGATAGATAGACCTGCATCTGGATAGACCTGCCTATACTGAGAAGACCTGCCTATACTATAGATAGACTGCCTATACAGCCAGGCTGATACTGATAGATAGACCTGCCTATCTGATAGATAGACCTGCCTATACTGATAGATATACCTAATAGATAGACCTGCCTATCATAGATAGACCTGCCTAGGCTAGATAGACCTGCCTATACTGATAGATAGTGTTCAGTTCTGACAGTCTGCCTGGTGGCCCCTATACTGATAGATAGACCTGCCTATACTGATAGATAGACCTGCCTATACTGATAGATAGACCTGCCTATACTGATAGATAGACCTGCCTATACTGATAGATAGACCTGCCTATACTGATAGATAGACCTGCCTATACTGATAGATAGACCTGCCTATACTGATAGATAGTGTTCAGTTCTGACCTGCCTGATGGCACCTGCCTATACTGATAGATAGACCTGCCTATACTGATAGATAGACCTGCCTTTACTGATAGATAGACCTGCCTATACTGATAGATAGTGTTCAGTTTCTGACAGTCTGCCTGGTGGCTGCCTATACTGATAGATAGACCTGCCTATACTGATAGATAGACCTGCCTATACTGATAGATAGACCTGCCTATACCGATAGATAGACCTGCCTATACTGATAGATAGACCTGCCTATACCGATAGATAGACCTGCCTATACCGATAGATAGACCTGCCTATACTGATAGATAGACCTGCCTATACTGATAGATAGACCTGCCTATACTGATAGATAGACCTGCCTATACTGATAGATAGACCTGCCTATACTGATAGATAGACCTGCCTATACTGATAGATAGACCTGCCTATACTGATAGATAGACCTGCCTATACTGATAGATAGACCTGCCTATACTGATAGATAGACCTGCCTATACTGATAGATAGACCTGCCTATACTGATAGATAGACCTGCCTATACTGATAGATAGACCTGCCTATACTGATAGATAGACCTGCCTATACTGATAGATAGACCTGCCTATACTGATAGATAGACCTGCCTATACTGATAGATAGACCTGCCTATACTGATAGATAGACCTGCCTATACTGATAGATAGACCTGCCTAGATAGATAGACCTGCCTATACTGATAGATAGACCTGCCTATACTGATAGATAGACCTGCCTATACTGATAGATAGTGTTCAGTTCTGACAGATAGACCTGCCTATACTGATAGATAGACTGCCTATACTGATAGATAGACCTGCCTATACTGATAGATAGACCTGCCTATACTGATAGATAGACCTGCCTATACTGATAGATAGACCTGCCTATACTGATAGATAGACCTGCCTATACTGATAGATAGACCTGCCTATACTGATAGATAGACCTGCCTATACTGACAGATAGACCTGCCTATACTGATAGATAGACCTGCCTATACTGATAGATAGACCTGCCTATACTGATAGATAGACCTGCCTATACTGATAGATAGACCTGCCTATACTGATAGATAGACCTGCCTATACTGATAGATAGACCTGCCTATACTGATAGATAGACCTGCCTATACTGATAGATAGACCTGCCTATACTGATAGATAGACCTGCCTATACTGATAGATAGACCTGCCTATACTGATAGATAGACCTGCCTATACTGATAGATAGACCTGCCTATACTGATAGATAGACCTGCCTATACTGATAGATAGACCTGCCTATACTGATAGATAGACCTGCCTATACTGATAGATAGTGTTCAGTTCTGACAGTCTGCCTGGTGGCCGACCTGCCTATACTGATAGATAGACCTGCCTATACTGATAGATAGACCTGCCTATACTGATAGATAGACCTGCCTATACTGATAGATAGTGTTCAGTTCTGACAGTCTGCCTGATGGCCGACCTGCCTATACTGATAGATAGACCTGCCTATACTGATAGATAGACCTGCCTTTACTGATAGATAGACCTGCCTATACTGATAGATAGTGTTCAGTTCTGACAGTCTGCCTGGTGGCCGACCTGCCTATACTGATAGATAGACCTGCCTATACTGATAGATAGACCTGCCTATACTGATAGATAGACCTGCCTATACCGATAGATAGACCTGCCTATACTGATAGATAGACCTGCCTATACCGATAGATAGACCTGCCTATACTGATAGATAGACCTGCCTATACTGATAGATAGACCTGCCTATACTGATAGATAGACCTGCCTATACTGATAGATAGACCTGCCTATACTGACAGATAGACCTGCCTATACTGATAGATAGACCTGCCTATACTGATAGATAGACCTGCCTATACTGATAGATAGACCTGCCTATACTGATAGATAGACCTGCCTATACTGATAGATAGACCTGCCTATACTGATAGATAGACCTGCCTATACTGATAGATAGACCTGCCTATACTGATAGATAGACCTGCCTATACTGATAGATAGACCTGCCTATACTGATAGATAGACCTGCCTATACTGATAGATAGACCTGCCTATACTGACAGATAGACCTGCCTATACTGATAGATATACCTGCCTATACTGATAGATAGACCTGCCTATACTGATAGATAGACCTGCCTATACTGATAGATAGACCTGCCTATAGATAGACAGTTCTGACAGTCTGCCTGGTGGCTGATACTGATAGATAGACCTGCCTATACTGATAGATAGACCTGCCTATACTGATAGATAGACCTGCCTATACTGATAGATAGACCTGCCTATACTGATAGATAGACCTGCCTATACTGATAGATAGACCTGCCTATACTGATAGATAGTGTTCAGTTCTGACAGTCTGCCTGATGGCCGACCTGCCTATACTGATAGATAGACCTGCCTATACTGATAGATAGACCTGCCTTTACTGATAGATAGACCTGCCTATACTGATAGATAGTGTTCAGTTCTGACAGTCTGCCTGGTGGCCGACCTGCCTATACTGATAGATAGACCTGCCTATACTGATAGATAGACCTGCCTATACTGATAGATAGACCTGCCTATACCGATAGATAGACCTGCCTATACTGATAGATAGACCTGCCTATACCGATAGATAGACCTGCCTATACTGATAGATAGACCTGCCTATACTGATAGATAGACCTGCCTATACCCTGCCTATACTGATAGATAGACCTGCCTATACTGATAGATAGACCTGCCTATACTGATAGATAGACCTGCCTATACTGATAGATAGACCTGCCTATACTGGGATAGATAGACCTGCCTATACTGACAGATAGACCTGCCTATACTGATAGATGGACCTGCCTATACTGATAGATAGACCTGCCTATACTGATAGATAGACCTGCCTATACTGATAGATAGACCTGCCTATACTGATAGATAGACCTGCCTATACTGATACCTGCCTATACTGATAGATAGACCTGCCTATACTGATAGATAGACCTGCCTATACTGATAGATAGACCTGCCTATACTGATAGATAGACCTGCCTATACTGATAGATAGACCTGCCTATACTGATAGATATACCTGCCTATACTGATAGATAGACCTGCCTATACTGATAGATAGACCTGCCTATACTGATAGATAGACCTGCCTATACTGATAGATAGTGTTCAGTTCTGACAGTCTGCCTGGTGGCCGACCTGCCTATACTGATAGATAGACCTGCCTATACTGATAGATAGACCTGCCTATACTGATAGATAGACCTGCCTATACTGATAGATAGACCTGCCTATACTGATAGATAGTGTTCAGTTCTGACAGTCTGCCTGATGGCCGACCTGCCTATACTGATAGATAGACCTGCCTATACTGATAGATAGACCTGCCTTTACTGATAGATAGACCTGCCTATACTGATAGATAGTGTTCAGTTCTGACAGTCTGCCTGGTGGCCGACCTGCCTATACTGATAGATAGACCTGCCTATACTGATAGATAGACCTGCCTATACTGATAGATAGACCTGCCTATACATAGATAGACCTGCAGATAATAGACAGACATAGTAGACCTGCCTATACCGATAGATAGACCTGCTATACTGATAGATAGACCTGCCTATTGAGATAGACCTGCCTATACTGATAGATAGACCTGCCTATACTGACAGATAGACCTGCCTATACTGATAGATAGACCTGCCTATACTGATGATAGACCTGCCTATACTGATAGATAGACCTGCCTATACTGATAGATAGACCTGCCTATACTGATAGATAGACCTGCCTATACTGATAGATAGACCTGCCTATACTGATAGATAGACCTGCCTATACTGATAGATAGACCTGCCTATACTGATAGATTGCCTATACTGATAGATAGACCTGCCTATACTGATAGATAGACCTGCCTATACTGACAGATGACCTGCCTATACTGATAGATATACCTGCCTTGATAGATAGACCTGCCTATACTGATAGATAGACCTGCCTATACTGATAGATAGACCTGCCTATACTGATAGATAGTGTTCAGTTCTGACAGTCTGCCTGGTGGCCGACCTGCCTATACTGATAGATAGACCTGCCTATACTGATAGATAGACCTGCCTATACTGATAGATAGACCTGCCTATACTGATAGATAGACCTGCCTATACTGATAGATAGACCTGCCTATACTGATAGATAGACCTGCCTATACTGATAGATAGACCTGCCTATACTGATAGATAGTGTTCAGTTCTGACAGTCTGCCTGATGGCCGACCTGCCTATACTGATAGATAGACCTGCCTATACTGATAGATAGACCTGCCTTTACTGATAGATAGACCTGCCTATACTGATAGATAGTGTTCAGTTCTGACAGTCTGCCTGGTGGCCGACCTGCCTATACTGATAGATAGACCTGCCTATACTGATAGATAGACCTGCCTATACTGATAGATAGACCTGCCTATACCGATAGATAGACCTGCCTATACTGATAGATAGACCTGCCTATACCGATAGATAGACCTGCCTATACTGATAGATAGACCTGCCTATACTGATAGATAGACCTGCCTATACTGATAGATAGACCTGCCTATACTGATAGATAGACCTGCCTATACTGATAGATAGACCTGCCTATACTGATAGATAGACCTGCCTATACTGATAGATAGACCTGCCTATACTGATAGATAGACCTGCCTATACTGATAGATAGACCTGCCTATACTGATAGATAGACCTGCCTATACTGATAGATAGACCTGCCTATACTGACAGATAGACCTGCCTATACTGATAGATAGACCTGCCTATACTGATAGATAGACCTGCCTATACTGATAGATAGACCTGCCTATACTGATAGATAGACCTGCCTATACTGATAGATAGACCTGCCTATACTGATAGATAGACCTGCCTATACTGATAGATAGACCTGCCTATACTGATAGATAGACCTGCCTATACTGATAGATAGACCTGCCTATACTGATAGATAGACCTGCCTATACTGATAGATAGACCTGCCTATACTGACAGATAGACCTGCCTATACTGATAGATAGACCTGCCTATACTGATAGATAGACCTGCCTATACTGATAGATAGACCTGCCTATACTGACAGATAGACCTGCCTATACTGATAGATAGACCTGCCTATACTGATAGATAGACCTGCCTATACTGATAGATAGACCTGCCTATACTGATAGATAGTGTTCAGTTCTGACAGTCTGCCTGATGGCCCCTGCCTATACTGATAGATAGACCTGCCTATACTGATAGATAGACCTGCCTTTACTGATAGATAGACCTGCCTATACTGATAGATAGTGTTCCTGACAGTCTGCCTGGTGGCCGACCTGCCTATACTGATAGATAGACCTGCCTATACTGATAGATAGACCTGCCTATACATAGATAGACCTGCCTATACCGATAGATAGACCTGCCTATACTGATAGATAGACCTGCCTATACCGATAGATAGACCTGCCTATACTGATAGATAGACCTGCCTATACTGATAGATAGACCTGCCTATACTGATAGATAGACCTGCCTATACCATAGATAGACCTGCCTATACTGATAGATAGACCTGCCTATACCGATAGATAGACCTTATACTGCCTGCCTATACTGATAGATAGACCTGCCTATACTGATAGATAGACCTGCCTATACTGATAGATAGACCTGCCTATACTGATAGATAGTGTTCAGTTCTGACAGTCTGCCTGATGGCCGACCTGCCTATACTGATAGATAGACCTGCCTATACTGATAGATAGACCTGCCTTTACTGATAGATAGACCTGCCTATACTGATAGATAGTGTTCAGTTCTGACAGTCTGCCTGGTGGCCGACCTGCCTATACTGATATATCGGCTTAGCTATATCTTGCAATGTCTCCCAACTTCAGTAAAGCAGGTCATGTCATCAATGAATAGGCTTGGGTTTTGAGATGAGTGAGATGCAACACTTGAAGAACACACAGTGTCTGTTCATGCGTACGGGTTTGCTTCACACTGTTCACACCATGGTAGTCAGGGCACCAAAAGAGCAGACAAGTGGAGCATCTTAGTTGTTGCACAAATTGACCCACCATGCTATTTACTTTCTGCATCTAATTATCTTTGTTTTGTTTTTTGGTTGGGGATTTTTCTTAAAGTTAAGGATCCCAATTTTCCATAGAAAAATGTAACTCTGAGGCTCAGTCTGGTTTAGGTCTACACTGTCTTTAATCAGGAGGATTATCATGTCTGCAGTCCAGCCTTAACCCAGACAGACCCGAGAGAGCAGAGGGCCAGATGCAGAGGGACAGATTAGACACCCCCAGCCCTGCTTCAATAAAATCATCACCTCCCCCTCTTTCCGACCATTATGCCCCTCTCCCCGACCGTTATGCCCCTCTACCCGACCGTTATGCCCCTCTACCCGACCGTTATGCCCCTCTACCCGACCGTTATGCCCCTGTCCCCGACCATTATGCCCCTCTCCCCGACCATTATGCCCCTCTCCCCGACCATTATGCCCCTCTCCCCTACCATTACGCCCCTCTCCCTGACCATTATTTATGCCCCTCTCCCCCACCATTATGCCCCTCTCCCCTACCGTTATGTCCCTCTCCCTGACCATTATTTATGCCCCTCTCCCCTACCGTTATGTCCCTCTCCCCGACCATTATGCCCCTCTCCCCCACCATTATGCCCCTCTCCCCTACCGTTATGCCCCTCTCCCCTACCATTATGCCCCTCTCCCCGACCGTTATGCCCCTCTCCCCGACCATTATGCCCCTCTCCCCGACCGTTATGCCCCTCTCCCCGACCGTTATGCCCCTCTCCCCGACCGTTATGCCCCTCTCCCGACCGTTATGCCCCTCTCCCCGACCGTTATGCCCCTCTCCCCGACCGTTATGCCCCTCTCCCCGACCGTTATGCCCCTCTCCCCGACCGTTATGCCCCTCTCCCCGACCGTTATGCCCCTCTCCCCGACCGTTATGCCCCTCTCCCCGACCGTTATGCCCCTCTCCCCGACCATTATGCCCCTCTCCCCGACCATTATGCCCCTCTCCCCCACCGTTATGCCCCTCTCCCGACCATTATGCCCCTCTCCCGACCATTATGCCCCTCTCCCCGACCATTATGCCCCTCTCCCCTACCATTACGCCCCTCTCCCTGACCATTATTTATGCCCCTCTCCCTGACCATTATTTATGCCCCTCTCCCTGACCATTATTTATGCCCCTCGCCCCCACCATTATGCCCCTCTCCCCGACCGTTATGCCCCTCTCCCCGACCGTTATGCCCCTCTCCCCGACCGTTATGCCCCTCTCCCGACCGTTATGCCCCTCTCCCGACCATTATGCCCCTCTCCCGACCATTATGCCCCTCTCCCCGACCATTATGCCCCTCTCCCGACCATTATGTCCCTCTCCCCGACCATTATGCCCCTCTCCCCGACCATTATGCCCCTCTCCCCCACCATTATGCCCCTCTCCCCTACCGTTATGTCCCTCTCCCCGACCGTTATGCCCCTCTCCCCGACCATTATGCCCCTCTCCCCGACCATTATACCCCTCTCCCCCACCATTATGCCCCTCTCCCCCACCATTATGCCCCTCTCCCCACCATTATGCCCCTCTCCCGACCATTATGCCCCTCTCCCGACCATTATGCCCCTCTCCCCGACCATTATGCCCCTCTCCCCCACCATTATGCCCCTCTCCCCGACCATTATGCCCCTCTCCCCGACCATTATGCCCCTCTCCCCACCATTATGCCCCTCTCCCCGACCATTATGCCCCTCTCCCCACCATTATGCCCCTCTCCCCCACCATTATGCCCCTCTCCCCCGACCATTATGCCCCCATCCCCCACCATTATGCCCCTCTCCCCCATTATGCCCCACTCCCCACCATTATGCCCCTCTCCCCGACCATTATGCCCCTCCCCGACCATTATGCCCCTCTCCCCCATTATGCCCCTCTCCCCGACCATTATGCCCCTCTCCCCGACCATTATGCCCCTCTCCCCGACCATTATGCCCCTCTCCCCCACCATTATGCCCCTCTCCCGACCATTATGCCCCTCTCCCCCACCATTATGCCCCTCTCCCCGACCATTATGCCCCTCTCCCCGACCATTATGCCCCTCTCCCCGACCATTATGCCCCTCTCCCCGACCATTATGCCCCTCTCCCCCACCATTATGCCCCTCTCCCCCACCATTATGCCCCTCTCCCCGACCATTATGCCCCTCTCCCCGACCATTATGCCCCTCTCCCCGACCATTATGCCCCTCTCCCCCACCATTATGCCCCTCTCCCCGACCATTATGCCCCTCTCCCAGACCATTATGCCCCTCTCCCCGACCATTATGCCCCTCTCCCCGACCATTATGCCCCTCTCCCCGACCATTATGCCCCTCTCCCCGACCATTATGCCCCTCTCCCCCACCATTATGCCCCTCTCCCCCACCATTATGCCCCTCTCCCCGACCATTATGCCCCCATCCCCCACCATTATGCCCCTCTCCCCGACCATTATGCCCCTCTCCCCCCGACCATTATGCCCCTCTCCCCCCACCGTTATGCCCCTCTCCCCACCGTTATGCCCCTCTCCCCTACCGTTATGCCCCTCTCCCCGACCATTATGCCCCTCTCCCCCACCATTATGCCCCTCTCCCCCACCATTATGCCCCTCTCCCCCACCATTATGCCCCTCTCCCACACCATTATGCCCCTCTCCCCCACCATTATGCCCCTCTCCCCCACCATTATGCCCCTCTCCCTGACCATTATTTATGCTCCTCTCACTGACCATTATTTATGCCCCTCTCCCCCACCATTATGCCCCTCTCCCCTACCGTTATGCCCCTCTCCCGACCGTTATGCCCCTCTCCCCCACCATTATGCCCCTCATCCCCACCATTATGCCCCTCTCCCCCACCATTATGCCCCTCTCCCCGACCGTTATGCCCCTCTCCCCGACCATTATTTATGCTCCTCTCACTGACCATTATTTATGCCCCTCTCCCCCACCATTATGCCCCTCTCCCCCCACCGTTATGCCCCTCTCCCCCACCGTTATGCCCCTCTCCCCCACCGTTATGCCCCTCTCCCCCACCGTTATGCCCCTCTCCCCCACCGTTATGCCCCTCTCCCCACCATTATGCCCCTCTCCCCCACCATTATGCCCCTCTCCCCCACCATTATGCCCCTCTCCCCCACCATTATGCCCCTCTCCCCGACCGTTATGCCCCTCTCCCCGACCGTTATGCCCCTCTCCCCGACCGTTATGCCCCTCTCCCCGACCGTTATGCTCCTCTCCCCCACCATTATGCCCCTCTCCCCCACCATTATGCCCCTCTCCCCCACCATTATGCCCCTCTCCCCCACCATTATGCCTCTCTCCCTGACCATTATGCCCCTCTCTCCTACCATTATGCCCCCTCCCCCACCATTATGCTCCTCTCCCCCACCATTATGCCCCTCTCCCCCACCATTATGCCCCTCTCCCCCACCATTATGCCCCTCTCCCCCACCATTATGCCCCTCTCCCCCACCATTATGCCCCTCTCCCCCACCATTATGCCCCTCTTCTCCACCATTATGCCCCTCTCCCCCACCATTATGCCCCTCTCCCCCACCACCTCTCCAGTAGGATATTTCATTAGTCCATAATGTGATGTATTTCCAGTAGGATATTTCATTAGTCCATAATGTGATGTATTTCCAGTAGGATATTTCATTAGTCTATAATGTGATATATTTCATTAGTCTATAATGTGATGTATTTCCAGTAGGATATTTCATTAGTCCATAATGTGATGTATTTCCAGTAGGATATTTCATTAGTCCATAATGTGATGTATTTCCAGTAGGATATTTCATTAGTCTATAATGTGATGTATTTCCAGTAGGATATTTCATTAGTCTATAATGTGATGTATTTCCAGTAGGATATTTCATTAGTCCATAATGTGATGTATTTCTTGTAGGATATTTCATTAGTCTATAATGTGATGTATTTCCAGTAGGATATTTCATTAGTCCATAATGTGATGTATCTCCAGTAGGATATTTCATTAGTCCATAATGTGATGTATTTCCAGTAGGATATTTCATTAGTCTATAATGTGATGTATTTCCAGTAGGATATTTCATTAGTCTATAATGTGATGTATTTCTAGTAGGATATTTCATTAGTCCATAATGTGATGTATTTCCAGTAGGATATTTCATTAGTCCATAATGTGATGTATTTCCAGTAGGATATTTCATTAGTCCATAATGTGATGTATTTCCAGTAGGATATTTCATTAGTCCATAATGTGATGTATTTCCAGTAGGATATTTCATTAGTCTATAATGTGATGTATTTCCAGTAGGATATTTCATCAGTCCATAATGTGATGTATTTCCAGTAGGATATTTCATTAGTCCATAATGTGATGTATTTCCAGTAGGATATTTCATTAGTCCATAATGTGATGTATTTCCAGTAGGATATTTCATTAGTCTATAATGTGATGTATTTCCAGTAGGATATTTCATTAGTCTATAATGTGATGTATTTCCAGTAGGATATTTCATTAGTCCATAATGTGATGTATTTCCAGTAGGATATTTCATTAGTCTATAATGTGATGTATTTCCAGTAGGATATTTCATTAGTCCATAATGTGATGTATTTCCAGTAGGATATTTCATTAGTCCATAATGTGATGTATTTCTTGTAGGATATTTCATTAGTCTATAATGTGATGTATTTCCAGTAGGATATTTCATTAGTCCATAATGTGATGTATCTCCAGTAGGATATTTCATTAGTCCATAATGTGATGTATTTCCAGTAGGATATTTCATTAGTCTATAATGTGATGTATTTCCAGTAGGATATTTCATTAGTCCATAATGTGATGTATTTCCAGTAGGATATTTCATTAGTCTATAATGTGATGTATTTCCAGTAGGATATTTCATTAGTCCATAATGTGATGTATTTCCAGTAGGATATTTCATTAGTCCATAATGTGATGTATTTCTTGTAGGATATTTCATTAGTCTATAATGTGATGTATTTCCAGTAGGATATTTCATTAGTCCATAATGTGATGTATCTCCAGTAGGATATTTCATTAGTCCATAATGTGATGTATTTCCAGTAGGATATTTCATTAGTCTATAATGTGATGTATTTCCAGTAGGATATTTCATTAGTCTATAATGTGATGTATTTCTAGTAGGATATTTCATTAGTCCATAATGTGATGTATTTCCAGTAGGATATTTCATTAGTCCATAATGTGATGTATTTCCAGTAGGATATTTCATTAGTCCATAATGTGATGTATTTCCAGTAGGATATTTCATTAGTCCATAATGTGATGTATTTCCAGTAGGATATTTCATTAGTCCATAATGTGATGTATTTCCAGTAGGATATTTCATTAGTCTATAATGTGATGTATTTCCAGTAGGATATTTCATTGGTCCATAATGTGATGTATTTCCAGTAGGATATTTCATTAGTCCATAATGTGATGTATTTCCAGTAGGATATTTCATTAGTCTATAATGTGATGTATTTCCAGTAGGATATTTCATTAGTCCATAATGTGATGTATTTCCAGTAGGATATTTCATTAGTCTATAATGTGATGTATTTCCAGTAGGATATTTCATCAGTCCATAATGTGATGTATTTCCAGTAGGATATTTCATTAGTCCATAATGTGATGTATTTCCAGTAGGATATTTCATTAGTCCATAATGTGATGTATTTCCAGTAGGATATTTCATTAGTCTATAATGTGATGTATTTCCAGTAGGATATTTCATTAGTCTATAATGTGATGTATTTCCAGTAGGATATTTCATTAGTCCATAATGTGATGTATTTCCAGTAGGATATTTCATTAGTCTATAATGTGATGTATTTCCAGTAGGATATTTCATTAGTCCATAATGTGATGTATTTCCAGTAGGATATTTCATTAGTCCATAATGTGATGTATTTCTTGTAGGATATTTCATTAGTCTATAATGTGATGTATTTCCAGTAGGATATTTCATTAGTCCATAATGTGATGTATCTCCAGTAGGATATTTCATTAGTCCATAATGTGATGTATTTCCAGTAGGATATTTCATTAGTCTATAATGTGATGTATTTCCAGTAGGATATTTCATTAGTCCATAATGTGATGTATTTCCAGTAGGATATTTCATTAGTCTATAATGTGATGTATTTCCAGTAGGATATTTCATTAGTCCATAATGTGATGTATTTCCAGTAGGATATTTCATTAGTCCATAATGTGATGTATTTCTTGTAGGATATTTCATTAGTCTATAATGTGATGTATTTCCAGTAGGATATTTCATTAGTCCATAATGTGATGTATCTCCAGTAGGATATTTCATTAGTCCATAATGTGATGTATTTCCAGTAGGATATTTCATTAGTCTATAATGTGATGTATTTCCAGTAGGATATTTCATTAGTCTATAATGTGATGTATTTCTAGTAGGATATTTCATTAGTCCATAATGTGATGTATTTCCAGTAGGATATTTCATTAGTCCATAATGTGATGTATTTCCAGTAGGATATTTCATTAGTCCATAATGTGATGTATTTCCAGTAGGATATTTCATTAGTCCATAATGTGATGTATTTCCAGTAGGATATTTCATTAGTCTATAATGTGATGTATTTCCAGTAGGATATTTCATTAGTCCATAATGTGATGTATTTCCAGTAGGATATTTCATTAGTCCATAATGTGATGTATTTCCTGTAGGATATTTCATTAGTCTATAATGTGATGTATTTCCAGTAGGATATTTCATTAGTCTATAATGTGATGTATTTCCAGTAGGATATTTCATTAGTCCATAATGTGATGTATTTCTTGTAGGATATTTCATTAGTCTATAATGTGATGTATTTCCAGTAGGATATTTCATTAGTCCATAATGTGATGTATCTCCAGTAGGATATTTCATTAGTCCATAATGTGATGTATTTCCAGTAGGATATTTCATTAGTCTATAATGTGATGTATTTTCCAGTAGGATATTTCATTAGTCTATAATGTGATGTATTTCTAGTAGGATATTTCATTAGTCCATAATGTGATGTATTTCCAGTAGGATATTTCATTAGTCCATAATGTGATGTATTTCAGTAGGATATTTCATTAGTCCATAATGTGATGTATTTCCAGTAGGATATTTCATTAGTCCATAATGTGATGTATTTCCAGTAGGATATTTCATTAGTCTATAATGTGATGTATTTCCAGTAGGATATTTCATCAGTCCATAATGTGATGTATTTCCAGTAGGATATTTCATTAGTCCATAATGTGATGTATTTCCAGTAGGATATTTCATTAGTCCATAATGTGATGTATTTCCAGTAGGATATTTCATTAGTCTATAATGTGATGTATTTCCAGTAGGATATTTCATTAGTCTATAATGTGATGTATTTCCAGTAGGATATTTCATTAGTCCATAATGTGATGTATTTCCAGTAGGATATTTCATTAGTCTATAATGTGATGTATTTCCAGTAGGATATTTCATTAGTCCATAATGTGATGTATTTCCAGTAGGATATTTCATTAGTCCATAATGTGATGTATTTCTTGTAGGATATTTCATTAGTCTATAATGTGATGTATTTCCAGTAGGATATTTCATTAGTCCATAATGTGATGTATCTCCAGTAGGATATTTCATTAGTCCATAATGTGATGTATTTCCAGTAGGATATTTCATTAGTCTATAATGTGATGTATTTCCAGTAGGATATTTCATTAGTCCATAATGTGATGTATTTCCAGTAGGATATTTCATTAGTCTATAATGTGATGTATTTCCAGTAGGATATTTCATTAGTCCATAATGTGATGTATTTCCAGTAGGATATTTCATTAGTCCATAATGTGATGTATTTCTTGTAGGATATTTCATTAGTCTATAATGTGATGTATTTCCAGTAGGATATTTCATTAGTCCATAATGTGATGTATCTCCAGTAGGATATTTCATTAGTCCATAATGTGATGTATTTCCAGTAGGATATTTCATTAGTCTATAATGTGATGTATTTCCAGTAGGATATTTCATTAGTCTATAATGTGATGTATTTCTAGTAGGATATTTCATTAGTCCATAATGTGATGTATTTCCAGTAGGATATTTCATTAGTCCATAATGTGATGTATTTCCAGTAGGATATTTCATTAGTCCATAATGTGATGTATTTCCAGTAGGATATTTCATTAGTCCATAATGTGATGTATTTCCAGTAGGATATTTCATTAGTCTATAATGTGATGTATTTCCAGTAGGATATTTCATTGGTCCATAATGTGATGTATTTCCAGTAGGATATTTCATTAGTCCATAATGTGATGTATTTCCAGTAGGATATTTCATTAGTCTATAATGTGATGTATTTCCAGTAGGATATTTCATTAGTCCATAATGTGATGTATTTCCAGTAGGATATTTCATTAGTCTATAATGTGATGTATTTCCAGTAGGATATTTCATCAGTCCATAATGTGATGTATTTCCAGTAGGATATTTCATTAGTCCATAATGTGATGTATTTCCAGTAGGATATTTCATTAGTCCATAATGTGATGTATTTCCAGTAGGATATTTCATTAGTCTATAATGTGATGTATTTCCAGTAGGATATTTCATTAGTCTATAATGTGATGTATTTCCAGTAGGATATTTCATTAGTCCATAATGTGATGTATTTCCAGTAGGATATTTCATTAGTCTATAATGTGATGTATTTCCAGTAGGATATTTCATTAGTCCATAATGTGATGTATTTCCAGTAGGATATTTCATTAGTCCATAATGTGATGTATTTCTTGTAGGATATTTCATTAGTCTATAATGTGATGTATTTCCAGTAGGATATTTCATTAGTCCATAATGTGATGTATCTCCAGTAGGATATTTCATTAGTCCATAATGTGATGTATTTCCAGTAGGATATTTCATTAGTCTATAATGTGATGTATTTCCAGTAGGATATTTCATTAGTCCATAATGTGATGTATTTCCAGTAGGATATTTCATTAGTCTATAATGTGATGTATTTCCAGTAGGATATTTCATTAGTCCATAATGTGATGTATTTCCAGTAGGATATTTCATTAGTCCATAATGTGATGTATTTCTTGTAGGATATTTCATTAGTCTATAATGTGATGTATTTCCAGTAGGATATTTCATTAGTCCATAATGTGATGTATCTCCAGTAGGATATTTCATTAGTCCATAATGTGATGTATTTCCAGTAGGATATTTCATTAGTCTATAATGTGATGTATTTCCAGTAGGATATTTCATTAGTCTATAATGTGATGTATTTCTAGTAGGATATTTCATTAGTCCATAATGTGATGTATTTCCAGTAGGATATTTCATTAGTCCATAATGTGATGTATTTCCAGTAGGATATTTCATTAGTCCATAATGTGATGTATTTCCAGTAGGATATTTCATTAGTCCATAATGTGATGTATTTCCAGTAGGATATTTCATTAGTCTATAATGTGATGTATTTCCAGTAGGATATTTCATTGGTCCATAATGTGATGTATTTCCAGTAGGATATTTCATTAGTCCATAATGTGATGTATTTCCAGTAGGATATTTCATTAGTCTATAATGTGATGTATTTCCAGTAGGATATTTCATTAGTCCATAATGTGATGTATTTCCAGTAGGATATTTCATTAGTCTATAATGTGATGTATTTCCAGTAGGATATTTCATCAGTCCATAATGTGATGTATTTCCAGTAGGATATTTCATTAGTCCATAATGTGATGTATTTCCAGTAGGATATTTCATTAGTCCATAATGTGATGTATTTCCAGTAGGATATTTCATTAGTCTATAATGTGATGTATTTCCAGTAGGATATTTCATTAGTCTATAATGTGATGTATTTCCAGTAGGATATTTCATTAGTCCATAATGTGATGTATTTCCAGTAGGATATTTCATTAGTCTATAATGTGATGTATTTCCAGTAGGATATTTCATTAGTCCATAATGTGATGTATTTCCAGTAGGATATTTCATTAGTCCATAATGTGATGTATTTCCAGTAGGATATTTCATTAGTCCATAATGTGATGTATTTCCAGTAGGATATTTCATTAGTCCATAATGTGATGTATTTCCAGTAGGATATTTCATTAGTCCATAATGTGATGTATTTCCAGTAGGATATTTCATTAGTCTATAATGTGATGTATTTCCAGTAGGATATTTCATTAGTCCATAATGTGATGTATTTCCAGTAGGATATTTCATTAGTCCATAATGTGATGTATTTCCAGTAGGATATTTCATTAGTCTATAATGTGATGTATTTCCAGTAGGATATTTCATTAGTCCATAATGTGATGTATCTCCAATGTGGAGCCTTGTAGAGGAGAGGAGAGTCTGACCGAGCACTGATCCCTTCTGACTGTAGAACACACGACGTCCATCACTGGGCGAGGGAGAAAGAAAAAATAAATCAGGCTGTTGTTGTTTTTCGCTGGTGAGGCCGCGGTGAGGAAGGGGACGGGGGAACGAGGGGGGGGGTAGAGATTAGCAAATAACTGGGCCATGGGTAAACACACTGCTGCTCTGGTCCAATGAACATCCTGACCCATAGAGGAATACGCCCCTCACTCTAACCCTGCCCTATAGAGGAATACTCCCCTCACCCTAACCCTGCCCTATAGAGGAATACGCCCCTCACTCTAACCCCCTGACTCATAGAGGAATACTCCCCTCACTCTAACCCTGACCCATAGAGGAATACTCTCCTCACTCTAACCCTGACCCATAGAGGAATACTCCCCTCACTCTAACCCCCTGACTCATAGAGGAATACTCCCCTCACTCTAACCCTGACCCATAGAGGAATACTCCCCTCACTCTAACCCTGACCCATAGAGGAATACTCCCCTCACTCTAACCCCCTGACTCATAGAGGAATACTCCCCTCACTCTAACCCTGACCCATAGAGAAATACTCCCCTCACTCTAACCCTGACTCTAACCCTGACCCATAGAGGAATACGCCCCTCACTCTAACCCCCTGACTCATAGAGGAATACTCCCCTCACTCTAACCCTGACCCATAGAGGAATACTCCCCTCACCCTAACCCTGCCCTATAGAGGAATACTCCCCTCACTCTAACCCTGACCTATAGAGGAATACTCCCCTCACTCTAACCCTGACCCATAGAGGAATACTCCCCTCACCCTAACCCTGACCCATAGAGGAATACTCCCCTCACCCTAACCCTGACCCATAGAGGAATACTCCCCTCACTCTAACCCTGACCCATAGAGGAATACTCCCCTCACTCTAACCCTGACCCATAGAGGAATACTCCCCTCACTCTAACCCTGACCCATAGAGAAATACTCCCCTCACTCTAACCCTGACCTATAGAGGAATACTCCCTTCACTCTAACCCTGACTCTAACCCTGACCCATAGAGAAATACTCCCCTCACTCTAACCCTGACCCATAGAGGAATACTCCCCTCACTCTAACCCTGTCTCTGACCCTGACTCTGACCCTGACTCTGACCCTGACTCTGACCCTGACCCTGACTCTACTCCTGTCTCTAACCCTGTCTCTAACCCTGAAACACAGTAGACCAGGGTTAATGTAGTAGTAGTAGGAGGACCAGGGTTAATGTAGTAGGAGGAGGAGGACCAGGGTTAATGTAGTAGTAGGAGGAGGAGGACCAGGGTTAATGTAGTAGTAGGAGGAGGACCAGGGTTAATGTAGTAGGAGGAGGAGGACCAGGGTTAATGTAGTAGGAGGAGGAGGACCAGGGTTAATGTAGTAGGAGGAGGACCAGGGTTACTGTAGTAGTAGTAGGAGGAGGACCAGGGTTAATGTAGTAGTAGGAGGAGGAGGACCAGGATTAATGTAGTAGGAGGAGGTGGACCAGGGTTAATGTAGTAGGAGGAGGAGGACCAGGGTTAATGTAGTAGGAGGAGGAGGACCAGGGTTAATGTAGTAGGAGGAGGAGGACCAGGGTTAATGTAGTAGGAGGAGGAGGACCAGGGTTAATGTAGTAGGAGGAGGACCAGGGTTAATGTAGTAGGAGGAGGAGGACCAGGGTTAATGTAGTAGGAGGAGGAGGACCAGGGTTAATGTAGTAGGAGGAGGACCAGGGTTAATGTAGTAGGAGGAGGAGGACCAGGGTTAATGTAGTAGGAGGAGGAGGACCAGGGTTAATGTAGTAGGAGGAGGAGGACCAGGGTTAATGTAGTAGGAGGAGGAGGACCAGGGTTAATGTAGTAGGAGGAGGACCAGGGTTAATGTAGTAGGAGGAGGAGGACCAGGGTTAATGTAGTAGGAGGAGGACCAGGGTTAATGTAGTAGTAGGAGGAGGACCAGGGTTAATGTAGTAGGAGGAGGAGGACCAGGGTTAATGTAGTAGTAGGAGGAGGACCAGGGTTAATGTAGTAGTAGGAGGACCAGGGTTAATGTAGTAGTAGGAGGAGGAGGACCAGGGTTAATGTAGTAGGAGGAGGAGGACCAGGGTTAATGTAGTAGGAGGAGGAGGACCAGGGTTAATGTAGTAGGAGGAGGAGGACCAGGGTTAATGTAGGAGGAGGAGGACCAGGGTTAATGTAGTAGGAGGAGGAGGACCAGGGTTAATGTAGTAGGAGGAGGAGGACCAGGGTTAATGTAGTAGGAGGAGGAGGACCAGGGTTAATGTAGTAGGAGGAGGACCAGGGTTAATGTAGTAGTAGGAGGAGGAGGACCAGGGTTAATGTAGTAGGAGGAGGAGGACCAGGGTTAATGTAGTAGTAGGAGGAGGACCAGGGTTAATGTAGTAGTAGGAGGAGGACCAGGGTTAATGTAGTAGTAGGAGGACCAGGGTTAATGTAGTAGGAGGAGGACCCAGGGTTAATGTAGTAGGAGGAGGAGGACCAGGGTTAATGTAGTAGGAGGAGGAGGAGGACCAGGGTTAATGTAGTAGGAGGAGGACCAGGGTTAATGTAGTAGGAGGAGGAGGACCAGGGTTAATGTAGTAGTAGGAGGAGGACCAGGGTTAATGTAGTAGGAGGAGGACCAGGGTTAATGTAGTAGGAGGAGGAGGACCAGGGTTAATGTAGTAGTAGTAGGAGGACCAGGGTTAATGTAGTAGGGAGGAGGACCAGGGTTAGGAGGACCAGGGTTAATGTAGTAGGAGGAGGACCAGGGTTAATGTAGTAGTAGGAGGAGGACCAGGGTTAATGTAGTAGGAGGAGGAGGACCAGGGTTAATGTAGTAGTAGGAGGAGGAGGACCAGGGTTAATGTAGTAGTAGGAGGAGGACCAGGGTTAATGTAGTAGGAGGAGGAGGACCAGGGTTAATGTAGTAGGAGGAGGACCAGGGTTACTGTAGTAGTAGTAGGAGGAGGACCAGGGTTAATGTAGTAGTAGGAGGAGGAGGACCAGGATTAATGTAGTAGGAGGAGGAGGACCAGGGTTAATGTAGTAGGAGGAGGAGGACCAGGGTTAATGTAGTAGGAGGAGGAGGACCAGGGTTAATGTAGTAGGAGGAGGAGGACCAGGGTTAATGTAGTAGGAGGAGGACCAGGGTTAATGTAGTAGGAGGAGGAGGACCAGGGTTAATGTAGTAGGAGGAGGAGGACCAGGGTTAATGTAGTAGGAGGAGGAGGACCAGGGTTAATGTAGTAGGAGGAGGACCAGGGTTAATGTAGTAGTAGGAGGAGGACCAGGGTTAATGTAGTAGGAGGAGGAGGACCAGGGTTAATGTAGTAGGAGGAGGAGGAGGACCAGGGTTAATGTAGTAGGAGGAGGAGGAGGACCAGGGTTAATGTAGTAGGAGGAGGAGGAGGAGGAGGACCAGGGTTAATGTAGTAGGAGGAGGAGGACCAGGGTTAATGTAGTAGGAGGAGGAGGACCAGGGTTAATGTAGTAGGAGGAGGAGGACCAGGGTTAATGTAGTAGGAGGAGGAGGACCAGGGTTAATGTAGTAGGAGGAGGAGGACCAGGGTTAATGTAGTAGGAGGAGGAGGACCAGGGTTAATGTAGTAGGAGGAGGTGGAGGACCAGGGTTAATGTAGTAGGAGGAGGTGGAGGACCAGGGTTAATGTAGGAGGAGGAGGACCAGGGTTAATGTAGTAGGAGGAGGAGGACCAGGGTTAATGTAGTAGTAGTAGGAGGACCAGGGTTAATGTAGTAGGAGGAGGAGGAGGACCAGGGTTAATGTAGTAGGAGGAGGAGGAGGACCAGGGTTAATGTAGTAGGAGGAGGAGGACCAGGGTTAATGTAGTAGGAGGAGGACCAGGGTTAATGTAGTAGTAGGAGGAGGAGGACCAGGGTTAATGTAGTAGTAGGAGGAGGAGGACCAGGGTTAATGTAGTAGGAGGAGGAGGACCAGGGTTAATGTAGTAGGAGGAGGAGGACCAGGGTTAATGTAGTAGGAGGAGGAGGACCAGGGTTAATGTAGTAGGAGGAGGAGGACCAGGGTTAATGTAGGAGGAGGAGGAGGACCAGGGTTAGTAGTAGGAGGAGGAGGACCAGGGTTAATGTAGTAGTAGGAGGAATGTAGTAGGAGGAGGACCAGGGTTAATGTAGTAGTAGAGGAGGAGGACCAGGGTTAATGTAGTAGTAGGAGGAGGAGGACCAGGGTTAATGTAGTAGGGAGGAGGAGGACCAGGGTTAATGTAGTAGGAGGAGGAGGACCAGGGTTAATGTAGTAGGAGGAGGAGGAGGAGTAGGAGGAGGACCAGGGTTAATGTAGTAGTAGGAGGAGGAGGACCAGGGTTAATGTAGTAGGAGGAGGAGGAGGACCAGGGTTAATGTAGTAGTGAGGAGGACCAGGGTTAATGTAGTAGTAGGAGGACCAGGGTTAATGTAGTAGGAGGAGGAGGACCAGGGTTAATGTAGTAGGAGGAGGAGGACCAGGGTTAATGTAGTAGGAGGAGGAGGACCAGGGTTAATGTAGTAGGAGGAGGAGGACCAGGGTTAATGTAGTAGGAGGAGGAGGACCAGGGTTAATGTAGTAGTAGGAGGAGGACCAGGGTTAATGTAGTAGGAGGAGGACCAGGGTTAATGTAGTAGGAGGAGGAGGACCAGGGTTAATGTAGTAGGAGGAGGAGGACCAGGGTTAATGTAGTAGGAGGAGGAGGACCAGGGTTAATGTAGTAGGAGGAGGAGGACCAGGGTTAATGTAGTAGGAGGAGGAGGACCAGGGTTAATGTAGTAGGAGGAGGAGGACCAGGGTTAATGTAGTAGGAGGAGGAGGACCAGGGTTAATGTAGTAGGAGGAGGACCAGGGTTAATGTAGTAGGAGGAGGAGGACCAGGGTTAATGTTAGTAGTAGGAGGAGGAGGAGGACCAGGGTTAATGTAGTAGGAGGAGGAGGAGGACCAGGGTTAATGTAGTAGGAGGAGGAGGACCAGGGTTAATGTAATGTAGGAGGAGGAGGACCAGGGTTAATGTAGTAGGGGTTAGGAGGAGGAGGACCAGGGTTAATGTAGTAGGAGGAGGAGGAGGACCAGGGTTAATGTAGTAGGAGGAGGAGGAGGACCAGGGTTAATGTAGTAGGAGGAGGAGGACCAGGGTTAATGTAGTAGGAGGAGGAGGACCAGGGTTAATGTAGTAGGAGGAGGAGGACCAGGGTTAATGTAGTAGTAGGAGGAGGAGGAGGACCAGGGTTAATGTAGTAGGAGGAGGAGGAGGACCAGGGTTAATGTAGTAGGAGGAGGAGGAGGACCAGGGTTAATGTAGTAGGAGGAGGAGGACCAGGGTTAATGTAGTAGGAGGAGGAGGAGGACCAGGGTTAATGTAGTAGGAGGAGGAGGAGGACCAGGGTTAATGTAGTAGTAGGAGGAGGAGGACCAGGGTTAATGTAGTAGGAGGAGGAGGACCAGGGTTAATGTAGTAGGAGGAGGAGGACCAGGGTTAATGTAGTAGGAGGAGGAGGAGGACCAGGGTTAATGTAGTAGGAGGAGGAGGACCAGGGTTAATGTAGTAGGAGGAGGAGGAGGAGGAGGAGGAGGACCAGGGTTAATGTAGTAGGAGTAGTAGGAGGAGGAGGACCAGGGTTAATGTAGTAGGAGGAGGAGGACCAGGGTTAATGTAGTAGGAGGAGGAGGAGGACCAGGGTTAATGTAGTAGGAGGAGGACCAGGAGGACCAGGGTTAATGGGGTTAATGTAGTAGGAGGAGGACCAGGGTTAATGTAGTAGGAGGAGGAGGACCAGGGTTAATGTAGTAGGAGGAGGAGGGTTAGGACCAGGGTTAATGTAGTAGGAGGAGGAGGAGGACCAGGGTTAATGTAGTAGGAGGAGGAGGACCAGGGTTAATGTAGTAGGAGGAGGAGGACCAGGGTTAATGTAGTAGGAGGAGGAGGAGGACCAGGGTTAATGTAGTAGGAGGAGGAGGACCAGGGTTAATGTAGTAGGAGGAGGAGGACCAGGGTTAATGTAGTAGGAGGAGGAGGAGGCCAGGGTTAATGTAGTAGGAGGAGGAGGACCAGGGTTAATGTAGTAGTAGGAGGAGGACCAGGGTTAATGTAGTAGGAGGAGGAGGACCAGGGTTAATGTAGTAGGAGGAGGAGGACCAGGGTTAATGTAGTAGTAGTAGGAGGACCAGGGTTAATGTAGTAGTAGTAGGAGGACCAGGGTTAATGTAGTAGGAGGAGGACCAGGGTTAATGTAGTAGTAGTAGGAGGACCAGGGTTAATGTAGTAGGAGGAGGAGGACCAGGGTTAATGTAGTAGTAGGAGGAGGAGGACCAGGGTTAATGTAGTAGTAGGAGGAGGACCAGGGTTAATGTAGTAGGAGGAGGAGGACCAGGGTTAATGTAGTAGGAGGAGGACCAGGGTTACTGTAGTAGTAGTAGGAGGAGGACCAGGGTTAATGTAGTAGTAGGAGGAGGAGGACCAGGGTTAATGTAGTAGGAGGAGGAGGAGGACCAGGGTTAATGTAGTAGGAGGAGGAGGACCAGGGTTAATGTAGTAGGAGGAGGAGGACCAGGGTTAATGTAGTAGGAGGAGGAGGACCAGGGTTAATGTAGTAGGAGGAGGAGGACCAGGGTTAATGTAGTAGGAGGAGGAGGACCAGGGTTAATGTAGTAGGAGGAGGAGGACCAGGGTTAATGTAGTAGGAGGAGGACCAGGGTTAATGTAGTAGGAGGAGGAGGACCAGGGTTAATGTAGTAGGAGGAGGAGGACCAGGGTTAATGTAGTAGGAGGAGGAGGACCAGGGTTAATGTAGTAGGAGGAGGAGGACCAGGGTTAATGTAGTAGGAGGAGGAGGACCAGGGTTAATGTAGTAGGAGGAGGAGGACCAGGGTTAATGTAGTAGGAGGAGGAGGACCAGGGTTAATGTAGTAGGAGGAGGAGGAGGACCAGGGTTAATGTAGTAGGAGGAGGAGGACCAGGGTTAATGTAGTAGGAGGAGGAGGACCAGGGTTAATGTAGTAGGAGGAGGAGGACCAGGGTTAATGTAGTAGGAGGAGGAGGAGGGTTAATGTAGTAGGAGGAGGAGGAGGACCAGGGTTAATGTAGTAGGAGGAGGACCAGGGTTAATGTAGTAGGAGGAGGAGGACCAGGGTTAATGTAGTAGGAGGAGGACCAGGGTTAATGTAGTAGGAGGGAGGAGGACCAGGGTTAATGTAGTAGGAGGAGGAGGACCAGGGTTAATGTAGTAGGAGGAGGGACCAGGGTTAATGTAGTAGGAGGAGGAGGACCAGGGTTAATGTAGTAGGAGGAGGACCAGGGTTAATGTAGTAGGAGGAGGAGGACCAGGGTTAATGTAGTAGGAGGAGGAGGACCAGGGTTAATGTAGTAGGAGGAGGAGGACCAGGGTTAATGTAGTAGGAGGAGGACCAGGGTTAATGTAGTAGGAGGAGGAGGACCAGGGTTAATGTAGTAGGAGGAGGAGGACCAGGGTTAATGTAGTAGGAGGAGGAGGAGGACCAGGGTTAATGTAGTAGGAGGAGGAGGACCAGGGTTAATGTAGTAGGAGGAGGAGGACCAGGGTTAATGTAGTAGGAGGAGGAGGAATGTAGTAGTAGGAGGAGGACCAGGGTTAATGTAGTAGGAGGAGGAGGACCAGGGTTAATGTAGTAGGAGGAGGAGGACCAGGGTTAATGTAGTAGTAGGAGGAGGAGGACCAGGGTTAATGTAGTAGGAGGAGGAGGACCAGGGTTAATGTAGTAGGAGGAGGAGGACCAGGGTTAATGTAGTAGGAGGAGGAGGACCAGGGTTAATGTAGTAGGGAGGAGGAGGACCAGGGTTAATGTAGTAGGAGGAGGAGGACCAGGGTTAATGTAGTAGGAGGAGGAGGACCAGGGTTAATGTAGTAGGAGGAGGTAGTAGGAGGACCAGGGTTAATGTAGTAGGAGGAGGAGGAGGACCAGGGTTAATGTAGTAGGAGGAGGAGGACCAGGGTAGGAGGAGGAGGAGGACCAAGGTTAATGTAGTAGGAGGAGGAGGACCAGGGTTAATGTAGTAGGAGGAGGAGGACCAGGGTTAATGTAGTAGGAGGAGGAGGAGGACCAGGGTTAATGTAGTAGGAGGAGGAGGAGGACCAGGGTTAATGTAGTAGGAGGAGGAGGACCAGGGTTAATGTAGTAGGAGGAGGAGGACCAGGGTTAATGTAGTAGGAGGAGGAGGACCAGGGTTAATGTAGTAGGAGGAGGACCAGGGTTAATGTAGTAGGAGGAGGAGGACCAGGGTTAATGTAGTAGGAGGAGGAGGACCAGGGTTAATGTAGTAGGAGGAGGAGGACCAGGGTTAATGTAGTAGGAGGAGGAGGAGGACCAGGGTTAATGTAGTAGGAGGAGGAGGACCAGGGTTAATGTAGTAGGAGGAGGAGGACCAGGGTTAATGTAGTAGTAGGAGGAGGAGGACCAGGGTTAATGTAGTAGGAGGAGGAGGACCAGGGTTAATGTAGTAGGAGGAGGAGGAGGACCAGGGTTAATGTAGTAGGAGGAGGAGGACCAGGGTTAATGTAGTAGGAGGAGGAGGACCAGGGTTAATGTAGTAGGAGGAGGAGGACCAGGGTTAATGTTGTAGTAGGAGGAGGAGGACCAGGGTTAATGTAGTAGGAGGAGGAGGACCAGGGTTAATGTAGTAGGAGGAGGAGGAGGACCAGGGTTAATGTAGTAGGAGGAGGAGGACCAGGGTTAATGTAGTAGGAGGAGGAGGAGGACCAGGGTTAATGTAGTAGGAGGAGGAGGAGGACCAGGGTTAATGTAGTAGGAGGAGGAGGACCAGGGTTAATGTAGTAGGAGGAGGAGGACCAGGGTTAATGTAGTAGGAGGAGGAGGACCAGGGTTAATGTAGTAGGAGGAGGAGGACCAGGGTTAATGTAGTAGGAGGAGGAGGAGGACCAGGGTTAATGTAGTAGGAGGAGGAGGAGGACCAGGGTTAATGTAGGAGGAGGAGGACCAGGGTTAATGTAGTAGGAGGAGGAGGACCAGGGTTACCAGGGTTAATGTAGTAGGAGGAGGAGGAGGACCAGGGTTAATGTAGTAGGAGGAGGACCAGGAGTAGTAGGAGGAGGAGGACCAGGGTTAATGTAGTAGGAGGAGGAGGAGGACCAGGGTTAATGTAGTAGGAGGAGGAGGACCAGGGTTAATGTAGTAGGAGGAGGAGGACCAGGGTTAATGTAGTAGGAGGAGGAGGAGGACCAGGGTTAATGTAGTAGGAGGAGGAGGAGGACCAGGGTTAATGTAGTAGGAGGAGGAGGAGGACCAGGGTTAATGTAGTAGGAGGAGGAGGACCAGGGTTAATGTTGTAGTAGGAGGAGGAGGAGGGGTTAATGTAGTAGTAGGAGGAGGAGGACCAGGGTTAATGTAGTAGGAGGAGGAGGAGGACCAGGGTTAATGTAGTAGGAGGAGGAGGAGGACCAGGGTTAATGTAGTAGGGAGGAGGAGGACCAGGGTTAATGTAGTAGGAGGAGGAGGACCAGGGTTAGGTAGGAGGAGGACCAGGGTTAGGATGGTTAGTAGGAGGAGGAGGAGGACCAGGGTTAATGTAGTAGGAGGAGGAGGACCAGGGTTAATGTAGTAGGAGGAGGAGGAGGACCAGGGTTAATGTAGTAGGAGGAGAGGAGGACCAGGGTTAATGTAGTAGTAGGAGGAGGAGGACCAGGGTTAATGTAGTAGGAGGAGGAGGAGGACCAGGGTTAATGTAGTAGGAGGGAGGGTTAGGGAGGAGGGGGACCAGGGTTAATGTAGTAGGAGGAGGAGGACCAGGGTTAATGTAGTAGTAGGAGGAGGACCAGGGTTAATGTAGTAGGAGGAGGAGGACCAGGGTTAATGTAGTAGGAGGAGGAGGAGGACCAGGGTTAATGTAGTAGGAGGAGGAGGACCAGGGTTAATGTAGTAGGAGGAGGAGGAGGACCAGGGTTAATGTAGTAGGAGGAGGAGGAGGACCAGGGTAATGTAGTCGGAGGAGGAGGAGGACCAGGGTTAATGTAGTAGGAGGAGGAGGACCAGGGTTAATGTAGTAGGAGGAGGAGGAGGACCAGGGTTAATGTAGTAGGAGGAGGAGGACAGGGTTAATGTAGTAGGAGGAGGAGGACCAGGGTTAATGTAGTAGGAGGAGGACCAGGGTTAATGGTAGGAGGAGGAGGACCAGGGTTAATGTAGTAGGAGGAGGACCAGGGTTAATGTAGTAGGAGGAGGGGAGGACCAGGGTTAATGTAGTAGGAGGAGGAGGAGGACCAGGGTTAATGTAGTAGGAGGAGGAGGACCAGGGTTAATGTAGTAGGAGGAGGAGGACCAGGGTTAATGTAGTAGGAGGAGGAG
>NW_026286257.1:0-12795 GCF_023373465.1 Oncorhynchus keta | reverse complement strand
ATAAGGGATGGGGTAGAGAGAGGGACAGAGAAGAGGGGCGTGGTAGAGAGGGACCTAGAGAACGGGGTGGGGTAGAGAGAGGAACAGAGAGAAGGGATGGGGTAGAGAGAGGGACAGAGATAAGGGGGCGAGTAGAGAGACGGACAGAGAGAATGGGGCGGGGTAGAGAGAGGGGACAGAGAGAAGGATCGGGGTAGAGAGAGGGACAGAGAGAAGGAGGCGGGGTAGAGAGAGGGACAGAGAGAAGGGATGAGGGTAGAGAGAGGGACAGAGAGAAGGATGGGGTAGAGAGAGGGACAGAGAGAAGGGGGCGGGGTAGAGAGAGTGACAGAGAGAAGGGGGCGGGGTAGAGAGAGGGACAGAGATAAGGGAGCGGGGTAGAGGGAGGGACAGAGAGAAGGGAGCGGGGTAGAGAGAGGGACAGAGATAAGGGAGCGGGGTAAAGAGAGGGACAGAGAGAAGGGGGCGGGGTAGAGAGAGGGACAGATATAAGGGAGCGGGGTAGAGAGAGGGACAGAGAGAAGGGGGCGGGGTAGAGAGAGGGACAGAGAGAAGGGATGCGGTACAGGGAGGGACAGAGAGAATGGATGGGGTAGAGAGAGGGACAGAGATAAGGGATGGGGTAGAGAGAGGGACAGAGATAAGGGATGGGGTTGAGAGAGGGACAGAGAGAAGGGGCGGGGTAGAGAGAGGGACTAGAGAGAAGGATGCGGGGTAGAGAGAGGGACAGAGAGAAGGGGGCGGGGTAGAGAGGGACAGAGATAAGGGATGGGGTAGAGAGAGGACAGAGAGAAGGGGCGGGGGAGAGAGAAGGACAGAGAGAAGGGGCGGGGTAGAGAGAGGGACAGAGAGAAGGGGGCGGGAGTAGAGAGGGACAGAGAGAAGGGATGGGGTAGAGAGAGGGACAGAGATAAGGGATGGGGTAGAGAGAGGGACAGAGAGAAGGGTGGGGTAGAGAGAGAGGACAGAGAGAAGCGGGCGGGGTAGAGAGAGGGACAGAGATAAGGGAGCGGGGTAGAGGGAGGGACAGAGAGAAGGGATGGGGTAGAGAGAGGACAGAGATAAGGGATGGGGTAGAGAGAGACAGAGATAAGGGATGGGGTTGAGAGAGGGACAGAGAAGAGGAGGGGTAGAGAGAGGACAGAGAGAAGGGATCGGGGTAGAGAGAGGGACAGAGATAAGGGATGGGGTAGAGAGAGGGACAGAGATAAGGGATGGGGTTGAGAGAGGACAGAGAGAAGGGGGCAGAGTAGAGAGGGACAGAGAGAAGGGGCGGGTTAGAGAGGGACAGAGATAAGGGATGGGGTAGAGAGAGGACAGAGAGAATTTGGCGGGAGAGAGAAGGACAGAGAGAGGGGCGGGGTAGAGAGAGGACAGAGAGAAGGAGCGGGGTAGAGAGAGGGACAGAGAGAAGGGATGGGGTAGAGAGAGGACAGAGATAAGGGATGGGGTAGAGAGAGGGACAGAGAGAAGGGGGCGTGGTAGAGAGAGGGACCTAGAGAACGGGGTGGGGTAGAGAGAGGAACAGAGAGAAGGGATGGGGTAGAGAGAGGGACAGAGATAAGGGGGCGGGGTAGAGAGACGGACAGAGAGAATGGGGCGGGGTAGAGAGAGGGGGACAGAGAGAAGGGATGGGGTAGAGAGAGGGACAGAGAGAAGGGGGGGGGGTAGAGAGAGGGACAGAGAGAAGGGATGGGGTAGAGAGAGGGACAGAGAGAAGGGGGCGGGGTAGAGAGAGGGACAGAGAGAACGGGCGGGGTAGAGAGAGGGACAGAGATAAGGGAGCGGGGTAGAGGGAGGGACAGAGAGAAGGGATGGGGTAGAGAGAGGACAGAGATAAGGGATGGGGTAGAGAGAGAGACAGAGATAAGGGATGGGGTTGAGAGAGGGACAGAGAGAAGGGCGGGGTAAGAGAGGGACAGAGAGAAGGGATGGGGTAGAGAGAGGACAGAGATAAGGGATGGGGTAGAGAGAGGGACAGAGATAAGGGATGGGGTTGAGAGAGGGACAGAGAGAAGGGGGCGGGGTAGAGAGAGGGACAGAGAGAAGGGGGCGGGTTAGAGAGAGGGACAGAGATAAGGGATGGGGTAGAGAGAGGGACAGAGAGAATTTGGCGGGGGAGAGAGAAGGACAGAGAGAAGGGGGCGGGGTAGAGAGAGGGACAGAGAGAAGGGGGGGGGGTAGAGAGAGGGACAGAGAGAAGGGATGGGGTAGAGAGAGGGACAGAGATAAGGGATGGGGTAGAGAGAGGGACAGAGAGAAGGGGGCGTGGTAGAGAGAGGGACCTAGAGAACGGGGTGGGGTAGAGAGAGGAACAGAGAGAAGGGATGGGGTAGAGAGAGGACAGAGATAAGGGGCGGGGTAGAGAGACGGACAGAGAGAATGGGGCGGGGTAGAGAGAGGGGACAGAGAGAAGGGATGGGGTAGAGAGAGGGACAGAGAGAAGGGGGCGGGGTAGAGAGAGGGACAGAGAGAAGGATGGGGTAGAGAGGGACAGAGAGAAGGGATGGGGTAGAGAGAGGGACAGAGAAGGGGCGGGGTAGAGAGTGACAGAGAGAGGGCGGGGTAGAGAGAGGGACAGAGATAAGGGAGCGGGGTAGAGGGAGGGACAGAGAGAAGGGGCAGGGGTAGAGAGAGGACAGAGATAAGGAGCGGGGTAAAGAGAGGGACAGAGAGAAGGGGCGGGGTAGAGAGAGGACAGATATAAGGACGGGGTAGAGAGAGGACAGAGAGAAGGGAGTAGGGTAGAGAGAGGGACAGAGAGAAGGGATGCGGTACAGGGAGGGACAGAGAGAATGGATGGGGTAGAGAGGGACAGAGAGAAGGGGGCGAGGGTAGAGAGGGACAGAGATAAGGAGCGGGGTAGAGAGAGGGACAGAGAGAAGGGGGCGGGGTAGAGAGAGGACAGAGATAAGGGAGCGGGGTAGAGAGAGGGACAGAGAGAAGGGATGGGGTACAGGGAGGGACAGAGAGAATGGATGGGGTAGAGAGAGGACAGAGAGAAGGGGCGGGTAGAGAGAGGGACAGAGATAAAGGGAGCGGGGTAGAGAGAGGGACAGAGAGAAGGGACGAGGGTAGAGAGAGGGACAGAGATAAGGAGCGGGGTAGAGAGAGGGACAGAGAGAAGGGATGGGGTACAGGGAGGGACAGAGAGAAGGGATGGGGTAGAGAGAGGGACAGAGATAAGGGGCGGGGTACAGGGAGGGACAGAGAGGAAGGGCGGGAGTAGAGGGAGGGACAGAGAGAAGGAGCGGGAGTAGAGAGGGACAGAGAGAAGGGGCGGGGTAGAGAGGGACAGAGATAAGGGAGCGGGGTAGAGAGAGGGACAGAGAGAAGGGGCGGGAGTAGAAGAGGACAGAGATAAGGAGCGGGGTAGAGAGGACAGAGAGAAGGGGGGCGGGCTAGAGAGAGGGACAGAGATAAAGGGGCCCGAGAGGGTAAGGAGGACAAGAGAGAAGGGATGAGGGAGTACAGGGAGGGACAGAGAGAAGGGATGGGAGTAGAGAGAGGGACAGGGCTGATGCGGGGGTACAGGAGGGACAGAGAGAAGGGGGCGGGGGTACTGGGAGGGACAGAGAGAAGCGGCGGGGTACTGGGAGGGACAGCGAAGAAGGGGGCGGGGTACTGGGAGGGACAGAGAGAAGGGGGCGGGGTACTGGGAGGGGACAGAGATAAGGGTGGGAGTACAGGGAGGGACAGCGATAAGGGGGCGGGGTACAGGGAGGGACAGAGAGAAGGAGCGGGGTAGAGAGAGGGACAGAGATAAGGGATGGAGATACAGTAGAAAACAAACGAGAGGAATGCAAGGTTGTGAATATAGGTACAAAAGAGGCCATGTCGTCTTACTGAGGAGGAACATCAAAGTAGCAGACAGTCTCCCAGTTTATACTGGCACACCCTGGATAGAGGGAGAAAGACATGGTGAGAACGCACACAGTAATGGCAAGCTTCATCCTTCCATATAATGCTGCGTGCGTGTGTTCAGCATTTCAGTGTGTGTGTGTGTGTGCATCAGCATGTGAGCCCTTGCCACTCGCACCTCTGGGCCCGCCCCCCTCGTTCTTGCGTTCTCTGGGTTTTTCAGGCCTGTGGTCATTGTAGTTCTATTGTCCAGTGCTGCTTTATCCCGGTAAAGGTTAGCAGCTAAATCGACCGCAACGCTGGGTTTTGCCATGCACTGCAGTGTAGAGAATGTGAGCTGAGCTGAGCTGTGTGTGTGTGTGTGTGTGTGTGTGTGTGTGTGTGTGTGTGTGTGTGTGTGTGTGTGTGTGTGTGTGTGTGTGTGTGTGTGTGTGTGTGTGTGTGTGTGTGTGTGTGTGTGTGTGTGTGTGCGCGCACATTATGATCCTGTCTATACACACATAAAAAAATACTACAGTTTACTATATAATACTACTGTACTAACTATAGAATTATGTAGTAAAATGTAGTATACTGTAAAATACTATACTACTGTCACGTTCTGACCTTTATTTCCTTTGTTTTGTCATTATTTAGTATGGTCAGGGCGTGAGTTGGGTGGGCAGTCTATGTTTGTTTTTCTATGTTTTGGGGTATTTCTATGTTTCGGCCTGGTATGGTTCTCAATCAGAGGCAGGTGTCATTAGTTGTCTCTGATTGAGAATCATACTTAGGTAGCCTGGGTTTCACTGTTTGTGGGTGATTGTTCCTGTCTCTGTGTTTTGCACCAGATAGGGCTGTTTTTGGTTTTCCACGTTTATTGTTTTGTAGTGTTCATGTATCTGTTTTTATTAAACATGAATCAATATAACCACGCTGCGTTTGGTCCTTATTAAACATGAATCAATATAACCACACTGCGTTTTGGTCCTTATTAAACATGAATCAATATAACCACGCTGCGCTTTTGGTCCTTATTAAACATGAATCAAATATAACCACGCTGCGTTTTGGTCCTTATTAAACATTAATCAATATAACCACGCTGGTCCTTATTAAACATGAATCAATATAACCACGCTGCGCTTTGGTCCTTATTAAACATGAATCAATATAACCACGCTGCGTTTTGGTCCTTATTAAACATGAATCAATATAACCACGCTGCGTTTTGGTCCTTATTAAACATGAATCAATATAACCACGCTGGGCGTTTGGTCCTTATTAAACATGAATCAATATAACCACGCTGCGTTTGGTCCTTATTAAACATGAATCAATATAACCACACTGCGTTTTGGTCCTTATTAAACATGAATCAATATAACACGCTGCATTTTGGTCCTTATTAAACATGAATCAATATACCACGCTGCGTTTGGTCCTTATTAAACATGAATCAATATAACCACGCTGCGTTTTGGTCCTTATTAAACATGAATCAATATAAACCACGCTTAAGCGCTTTGGTCCTTATTAAACATGAATCAATATAACCACACTGCATTTTGGTCCTTATTAAACATGAATCAATATAACCACACTGTTTTGGTCCTTATTAAACATGAATCAATATAACCACGCTGCGTTTGGTCCTTATTAAACATGAATCAATATAACCACGCTGCTTTTGGTCCTATTAAACATGAATCAATATAACCACGCTGCTTTTGGTCCTTATTAAACATGAATCAATATAACCACGCCTGCATTTTGGTCCTTATTAAACATGAATCAATATAACCACGCTGCGTTTGGTCCTTATTAAACATGAATCAATATAACCACGCTGCGTTTTGGTCCTTATTAAACATGAATCAATATAACCACGCTGCGTTTTGGTCCTTATTAAACATGAATCAATATAACCACGCTGCGTTTTGGTCCTTATTAAACATGAATCAATATAACCACGCTGCGTTTTGGTCCTTATTAAACATGAATCAATATAACCACGCTGCGTTTTGGTCCTTATTAAACATGAATCAATATAACCACGCTCGTTTTGGTCCTTATTAAACATGAATCAATATAACCACGCTGCGTTTGGTCCTTATTAAACATGAATCAATATAACCACGCTGCGTTTTGGTCCTTTAAACATGAATCAATATAACCACGCTGCGTTTTGGTCCTTATTAAACATGAATCAATATAACCACGCTGCGTTTTGGTCCTTATTAAACATGAATCAATATAACCACGCTGCGTTTTGGTCCTCTACTTCACCACAGGAATACCCTTACAACTACACACTGTAGTGTTCCTTGGTCATGTGCAGTACTTACTATAGAATGTTGTAGTATACTGTAGTAAATACAACAGTATAATCCCGCAAAAAGCACTGTGGTAAATACAGTGCTTTAAAAAAAAAAATTCTACGCCTTTTTAAATATAGAAAATACTACAGTATTTAATTTGCATACACATCCTGCCCATTTCCCTCCCCCAAATCAGAGTTTGTGTCTCCCATAAGTAAGAAACCTACATGCCAAGTATACTATCCCTTCTGGTTGTGGCTACAGAAGGAACCTGTTGATTCAGCCTTGGACCTCAGTCACCCTCTTAAACATCCCATCCCTCTTTCACCTCTTTCTCTCTTACCCCTTGTCACCTGCCCTAGGCCTTGTTTCCTGTACCCTTCTTAGTCTTTACCCCATATTCTGTTTTTCTTTCTTTTTCCTACCCTTTGTCTCCTAGCTTATGTACCTGTGTGACTGGTGTGAGGTGAGCTTCAGTCAAAACGTCTGGGGCCACTGGAGGTGTGTATGCATGCCTGTGTATGAGTCCACATGCACTCTTTAAGATTAGCTGCGTTCCACTTTGTCACCCAGGCAGCCTCAACAACTCATCATTGACGGCTTCAGATATCCTAACAATAACATTCACTAGAAAACCCTCTATTAACTAGGACTGACTGTCCTGTCTGTCAGCTGCCATATGTACATGTAGAAAGCTTTGTGTTTGTGGTTGCAGCTCCATCTCCAGTCACAGCACTAGCTCTAGTCCAGTCAGTCACCTGTAGCCAGACAAGCCCATTCCGGGTCCTAGTACAGTACATGGTGCACGTGTCCCATACATCAGCCTGTCAGCTTTCTATTAAGTCCCTAATGGCCCTGAGAGAGAATAATCCACAGTGGATAGACACCCAAGGGAGGGGTGGGAGGGGTCTGATGGAAACACTTGTCCCACTTTCCACTTCTGACCTAAATATCTGCTGCATCTGCTTGCCTTCTCTTTACTAGCGTCCCAGATGTAACTGCCAAGAGACAATGGGAGAGACGGTGGATTCTCTCCGGATATCTGGCTATGCCCTTACAAAAAAAAATAACGTGAATTTTTCATGTGAGAAAAAATGCATGTGGTTTTCAGACACGTTGTCACGGCTCCTGTCAAAAGGAGAGGACCAAAGCGCAGCGTGGAAAGTGTTCATGATTTTATTTTCAAAAACACTCAAACAAAATAACCAAAGTGAAAGCGTACAGCTGTCAGGTACAGACACTAAACAGAAAACAAGATCCCACAAAACCCAAAAGGAAAATTACAACTTATATGTGATCCGCAATCAGAGACAACGATAGACAGCTGCCTCTGATTGGGAACCACACACACACGGCCAAAAACAGAAATAGAAAACATAGACTTTCCCACCGAGTCACACCCTGACCTAACCAAACATAGAGAATAAAAAGGATCTCTAAGGTCAGGGCATGTTCATGTTTTCATGTGTACGTTTTAACATGGAAAAAATACATGTGGTTTTCAGACACGTGAAGTTTTCACGTTTTTTGTAAGGTCGCAGAAAGGTTTCTAGTTTTCAAGTTAGATGAACATCCAATCAAAGGATGTTGCCACAGTGGATGGCTGTGCCTGCAGGTGCAGAGTGATTAGAAGTGGTGGTCTAGCTCAGGATATTGTTGAGTGCCTTATGAAAAGGAATAATGACAAGTTGTGTCCTGTGGAAAAAAAACTGTACATGAAGAGAGCAGTAGAACTTCAAACGTAGGCCCACACCAGAACCAAAACAGTCACTAGCTTATGTCATACCTGACATGTACATTGTTCCTTTCCTCCTTCTCCCCTTACCTCCCTCTCTCTCTGTCGTTCTCTTCAATGCTTCCATGGGGTTAACTCAGTTCTCAAAATGTGGCATAGTGGGATGCAGAGCCAGTGTGGTAGTGTGGCAGGTTGAACCCAGAGGACAGGAGAGTACTGAGAGACAGAATAGAACAGCAGCATGTAAAAGCTGGAACTGCATTTATGTCATCTCTTATTCATCACTAGAGCAGAGTAGCACTACCATACAGGGTCTGGGGAGAGTGGCAGGGAGAGAGCAGCACACAGAGGCATGATGAAGAAAGATTAGCTCAAACAATACAGCAGGCAGAAGCTGAGAAAGCCTTTCTTCTTTCCCAATTACAATGCTGGATAGGAATTGGGAAAGTGAAGGAGAATTTTTTTTTTCTCTCAGATCATCATATAGCATTTGTGTCGGTGTGTGTGACATTTAAAATGTCATCTGAGTCACTGGGGTTATTATATGATCCCCAAGCAATTACTGTAGCATTTAGCCCCGGAGAGGGACAGTGTGTGTGGGGTTGTGTGTGTGTGTGTGTGTGTGTGTGTGTGTGTGTGTGTGTGTGTGTGTGTGTGTGTGTGTGTGTGTGTGTGTGTGTGTGTGTGTGTGTGTGTGACTACTCAGAGACCTAGCTTTCTGTTCATCTGACACCTTCACCCCTTTACCATCCTGTCACACACAAACACACATAAGCACACACCCACCCACCACACACACACACACACACGCACGCACGCACGCACGCACGCACGCACGCACGCACGCACGCACGCACACACACACACACACACACACACACACACACACACACACACACACACACACACACACACACACATATCCTCCATATCTGCCTGACATTACCTGGATTCCTCTCCTGTTTCAGGCCTGTGTTCAGCTAGCAGCAGCTGGTATTTACCTTCCTCTCTGATCCTGTAGTAAAAACATAAACATTTGTTAAATCCACTTCATCAGTGTAAATGATGGATTGTGTATGTGTGCCATTCAGAGTATGAACAGGCAAGACAAAATATTGAAGTGCCTTTAAACAGGGTATGGTAGTGCAAGGCGTGTGTCAAGACCTGCAACACTGCTGGGTTTTTCATCCTCAACAGTTTTCTATGTGTATCAAAATGGTCCACCTCCCAAAGGACACATACATTTACATTTACATTTAAGTCATTTTAGCAGACGCTCTTATCCAGAGCGACTTACAAATTGCATACACCTTATGACATCCAGTGGAACAGCCACTTACAATAGTGCATCTAAATCTTTTTAGGGGGGTGAGAAGGATTACTTACCCTATCCTAAGTATTCCTTGAAGAGGTGGGGTTTCAGGTGTCTCCGGAAGGTGGTGATTGACTCCGCTGTCCTGGCGTCGTGAGGGAGTTTGTTCCACCATTGGGGGCCAGAGCAGCGAACAGTTTTTGACTGGGCTGAGCGGGAACTGTACTTCCTCAGTGGTAGGGAGGCGAGCAGGCCAGAGGTGGATGAAACGCAGTGCCCTTGTTTGCGTGTAGGGCCTGATCAGAGCCTGGAGGTACTGAGGTGCCGTTCCCCTCACAGCTCCGTAGGCAAGCACCATGGTCTTGTAGCGGATGCGAGCTTCAACTGGAAGCCAGTGGAGAGAGCGGAGGAGCGGGGTGACGTGAGAGAACTTGGGAAGGTTGAACACCAGACAGGCTGCGGCGTTCTGGATGAGTTGTAGGGGTTTAATGGCACAGGCAGGAGCCCAGCCAACAGCGAGTTACAGTAATCAAGACGGGAGATGACAAGTGCCTGGATTAGGACCTGCGCCGCTTCCTGTGTGAGGCAGGGTCGTACTCTGCGGATGTTGTAGAGCATGAACCTACAGGAACGGGACACCGCCTTGATGTTAGTTGAGAACGACAGGGTGTTGTCCAGGATCACGCCAAGGTTCTTAGCGCTCTGGGAGGAGGACACAATGGAGTTGTCAACCGTGATGGCGAGATCATGGAATGGGCAGTCCCTTCCCGGGAGGAAGAGCAGCTCCGTCTTGCTGAGGTTCAGCTTGAGGTGGTGATCCGTCATCCACACTGATATGTCTGCCAGACATGCAGAGATGCGATTCGCCACCTGGTCATCAGAAGGGGGAAAGGAGAAGATTAATTGTGTGTCGTCAGCATAGCAATGATAGGAGAGACCATGTGAGGTTATGACAGAGCCAAGTGACTTGGTGTATAGCGAGAATAAGAGAGGGCCTAGAACAGAGCCCTGGGGACACCAGTGGTGAGAGCGCGTGGTGAGGAGACAGATTCTCGCCACGCCACCTGGTAGGAGCGACCTGTCAGGTAGGACGCAATCCAAGCGTGGGCCGCGCCGGAAGATGCCCAACTCGGAGAGGGTGGAGAGGAGGATCTGATGGTTCACAGTATCGAAGGCAGCCGATAGGTCTAGAAGGATGAGAGCAGAGGAGAGAGAGTTAGCTTTAGCAGTGCGGAGCGCTCCGTGATACAGAGAAGAGCAGTCTCAGTTGAATGACTAGTCTTGAAACCTGACTGATTTGGATCAATAAGGTCATTCTGAGAGAGATAGCGGTAGAGCTGGCCAAGGACGGCACGCTCAAGAGTTTTGGAGAGAAAAGAGAGAAGGGATACTGGTCTGTAGTTGTTGACATCGGAGGATCGAGTGTAGGTTTTTTCAGAAGGGGTGCAACTCTCGCTCTCTTGAAGACGGGAGGACGTAGCCAGCGGTCAGGGATGAGTTGATGAGCGAGGTGAGGTAAGGGGAGAAGGTCTCCGGAAATGGTCTGGAGAAGAGAGGAGGGGATAGGGTCAAGCGGGCAGGTTGTTGGGCGGCCGGCCGTCACAAGACGCGAGATTTCATCTGGAGAGAGGGGGAGAAAGAGGTCAGAGCATAGGGTAGGGCAGTGTGAGCAGAACCAGCGGTGTCGTTTGACTTAGCAAACGAGGATCGGATGTCATCGACCTTCTTTTCAAAATGGTTGACGGTCATCTGCAGAGAGGAGGAGGGGGGAGGATTCAGGAGGGAGGAGAAGGTGGCAAAGAGCTTCCCTAGGTTAGAGGCAGATGCTTGGAATTTAGAATGGTAGAAAGTGGCTTTAGCAGCAGAGACAGAGGAGGAAAATGTAGAGAGGAGGGAGTGAAAGGATGCCAGGTCCGCAGGAGGCGGTTTTCCTCCATTTCCCGCTCGGCTGCCCGGAGCCCTGTTCTGTGAGCTCGCAATGAGTCGTCGAGCCACGGAGCGGGAGGGAGGACCGAGCCGGCCTGGAGGATAGGGGACATAGAGAGTCAAAGGATGCAGAAAGGGGAGAGGAGGGTTGAGGCAGAATCAGGAGATAGGTTGGAGAAAGTTTGAGCAGAGGGAAGAGATGATAGGATGGAAGAGGAGAGAGTAGCGGGGGGAGAGAGAGCGAAGGTTGGGACGGCGCGATACCATCCGAGTAGGGGCAGTGTGGGAAGTGTTGGATGAGAGCGAGTGGGAAAAGGGATACAAGGTAGTGGTCGGAGACTGGAGGGGAGTTGCAATGAGGTTAGTGGAAGAACAGCATCTAGTAAAGATGAGGTCAAGCGTATTGCCTGCCTTGTGAGTAGGGGGAAGGTGAGAGGGTGAGGTCAAAAGAGGAGAGGAGTGGAAAGAAGGAGGCAGAGAGGAATGAGTCAAAGGTAGACGGGGGGAGGTTAAAGTCGCCAGAACTGTGAGAGGTGAGCCGTCCTCAGGAAAGGAGCTTATCAAGGCATCAAGCTCATTGATGAACTCTCCGAGGGAACCTGGAGGGCGATAAATGATAAGGATGTTAAGCTTGAAAGGGCTGGTAACTGTGACAGCATGGAATTCAAAGGAGGCGATAGACAGATGGGTAAGGGAGAAAGAGAGAAAGACCACTTGGGAGAGATGAGATCCCGGTGCCACCACCCCGCTGACCAGAAGCTCTCGGGGTGTGCGAACACGTGGGCGGACGAGGAGAGAGCAGTAGGAGTAGCAGTGTTATCTGTGGTGATCCATGTTCCGTCAGTGCCAAGAAGTCAAGGGACTGGAGGGAGGCATAGGCTGAGATGAACTCTGCCTTGTTGGCCGCAGATCGGCAGTTCCAGAGGCTACCGGAGACCTGAACTCCACGTGGGTCGTACGCGCTGGGACCACCAGATTAGGGGTGGCGCGGCCACGCGGTGTGGAGCGTTTGTATGGTCTGTGCAGAGAGGAGAGAACAGGGATAGACAGACACATAGTTGACAGGCTACAGAAAAGGCTACGCTAATGCAAGGAGATTGGAATGACAAGTGGACTACACGTCTCGAATGTTCAGAAAGTTAAGCTTACGTAGCAAGAATCTTATTGACTAAAATGATTAAAATGATACAGTACTGCTGAAGTAGGCTAGCTGGCAGTAGCTGCGTTGTTGACACTACGCTAATCAAGTCGTTCCGTTGAGTGTAATAGTTTCTACAGTGCTGCTATTCGGGGCTAGCTGGCTAGCTAGCAGTGTTGTTTACGTTACGTTGCGTTAAAAGAACGACAATAGCTGGCTAGCTAACCTAGGAAATCGCTCTAGACTACACAATTATCTTTGAAACAAAGACGGCTATGTAGCTAGCTATGTAGCTAGCTACGATCAAACAAATCAAACCGTTGTACTGTAATGAAATGAAAAAGTGATACTACCTGACCGGTTGTTGAATTCGAAACAGTAGACGTGTGTGTGGTGACGTTGGCTAGCTGTTAGCTGTTAGCTGTTGGCTAGCTAGCAGAGTCTCCTACGTTAAGGACGACAAATAGCTGGCTAGCTGGCTAACCTCAGTGAATTAAGATAATCGCTCCAAGACTACACACAC
>NW_026286256.1:7500-21543 GCF_023373465.1 Oncorhynchus keta | reverse complement strand
CCCATAATAAACCCCCAGGAAGAGTAGCTGCTGCCTTGGCATGAACTAATGGGGATCCATAATAAACCCCAGGAAGAGTAGCTGCTGCCTTGGCAGGAACTAACGGGGTTCCATAATAAACCCCAGGAAGAGTAGCTGCTGCCTTGGCATGAACTAATGGGGATCCATAATAAACCCCAGGAAGAGTAGCTGATGCCTAGGCAGGAACTAATGGGGATCCATAATAAACCCCAGGAAGAATAGCTGCTGCCTTGGCAGGAACTAATGGGGATCCATAATAAACCCCAGGAAGAGTAGCTGATGCCTAGGCAGGAACTAATGGGGATCCATAATAAACCCCAGGAAGAGTAGCTGCTGCCTTGACAGGAACTAATGGGGATCCATAATAAACCCCCAGGAAGAGTAGCTGCTGCCTTGGCAGGAAATAATGGGGATCCATAATAAACCCCAGGAAGAGTAGCTGCTGCCTTGTCAGGAACTAACGGGGATCCATAATAACCCCCAGGAAGAGTAGCTGCTGCCTTGGCATGAACTAATGGGGATCCATAATAAACCCCAGGAAGAGTAGCTGCTGCCTTGTCAGGAACTAACGGGGATCCATAATAACCCCCAGGAAGAGTAGCTGCTGCCTTGTCAGGAACTAATGGGGATCCATAATAAACCTCAGGAAGAGTAGCTGCTGCCTTGGCAGTAACTAACGGGGATCCATAATAAACCCCATGAAGAGTAGCTGCTGCCTTGTCAGGAACTAATGGGGATCCATAATAAACCCCAGGAAGAGTAGCTGCTGCCTTGGCAGTAACTAATGGGGATCCATAATAAACCCCAGGAAGAGTAGCTGCTGCCTTGGCATGAACTAATGAGGATCCATAATAAACCCCAGGAAGAGTAGCTGCTGCCTTGGCAGTAACTAATGGGGATCCATAATAAACCCCAGGAAGAGTAGCTGCTGCCTTGGCATGAACTAATGGGGATCCATAATAAACCCCAGGAAGAGTAGCTGCTGCCTTGTCAGGAACTAACGGGGATCCATAATAACCCCCAGGAAGAGTAGCTGCTGCCTTGTCAGGAACTAACGGGGATCCATAATAAACCCCCAGGAAGAGTAGCTGCTGCCTTGGCATGAACTAATGGGGATCCATAATAAACCCCAGGAAGAGTAGCTGATGCCTAGGCAGGAACTAATGGGGATCCATAATAAACCCCAAGAAGAATAGCTGCTGCCTTGGCAGGAACTAATGGGGATCCATAATAAACCCCAGGAAGAGTAGCTGATGCCTAGGCAGGAACTAATGGGGATCCATAATAAACCCCAGGAAGAGTAGCTGATGCCTAGGCAGGAACTAATGGGGATCCATAATAAACCCCAGGAAGAGTAGCTGCTGCCTTGACAGGAACTAATGGGGATCCATAATAAACCCCCAGGAAGAGTAGCTGCTGCCTTGGCAGGAACTAATGGGGATCCTTAATAAACCCCAGGAAGTGTAGCTGCTGCCTTGACAGGAACTAATGGGGATCCATAATAAACCCCAGGAAGAGTAGCTGATGCCTAGGCAGGAACTAATGGGGATCCATAATAAACCCCAGGAAGAGTAGCTGATGCCTAGGCAGGAACTAATGGGGATCCATAATAAACCCCAGGAAGAGTAGCTGATGCCTAGGCAGGAACTAATGGGGATCCATAATAAACCCCAAGAAGAATAGCTGCTGCCTTGGCAGGAACTAATGGGGATCCATAATAAACCCCAGGAAGAGTAGCTGATGCCTAGGCAGGAACTAATGGGGATCCATAATAAACCCCAGGAAGAGTAGCTGCTGCCTTGACAGGAACTAATGGGGATCCATAATAAACCCCCAGGAAGAGTAGCTGCTGCCTTGACAGGAACTAATGGGGATCCATAATAAACCCCCAGGAAGAGTAGCTGCTGCCTTGGCAGGAACTAATGGGGATCCTTAATAAACCCCAGGAAGTGTAGCTGCTGCCTTGACAGGAACTAATGGGGATCCATAATAAACCCCAGGAAGTGTAGCTGCTGTCTTGACAGGAACTAATGGGGATCCATAATAAAAAATATACAGAATTAGGGGATAGATTGACAAGAGGAAAAGAGTAGGTGGGGATGGATAGAGAATTGGGGGGTAGATAGTAAAGAGAAAAGAGAGAGCGAGAGAGAGAGAGAGAGAGAGAGAGAGAGAGAGAGAGAGAGAGAGAGAGAGAGGAGAGAGAGAGAGAGAGAGAGAGAGAGAGAGAGAGAGAGAGAGAGGAGACCTACGTCAGAACCCTGGCTTTACACTTTTCATTTGTTGTGGTTGAGAGATTAGTACACAGATTAAAGCAGAGATTCCCCCGCTCCTCACAGAGAGAGAGACACACACAGAGATGCACAGATTTCGTGGGAGAGGAAGGTGAGGGGGTAGCTCGGAACGCATTGTCCATATTTGGTATTACCGTTGGTTTGTCAGTTCTCTCTCTCCTCTTCCTCTCTCTATATCCTTCATCGCCATCGCCCTCTCTCTCTCCTTTACCTCTCTCCCTGTCCCACTAACTCTCTCCTCTTCCTCTCTCTATATCCTTCATCGCCGTCGCCTTCACTCTCTCTCTCCTCTCTCTATATCCTTCATCGCTATCGCCTTCTCTCTCCTCTTCCTCTCTCTATATCCTTCATCGCCATCTCCTAACTCTCTCCTAAGTCCCACTAACTCTCTCTCTCTCCTTTCCCTTCTCCTTGTCCACTAACTCTCTCTCTCTCCTTTCCCTTCTCCCTGTCCACTAACTCTCTCTCTCTCCTTTCCCTTCTCCCTGTCAACTAACTCTCTCCCTCTCCTTTCCCTTCTCCCTGTCCACTAACTCTCTCATTCTCCTTTCCCTTCTCCCTGTCCACTAACTCTCTCCCTCTCCTTTCCCTGCTCCCTGTCCACTAACTCTCTCTCTCTCCTTTCCCTGCTCCCTGTCCACTAACTCTCTCTCCTTTCCCTTCTCCCTGTCCACTAACTCTCTCTCCTTTCCCTTCTCCCTGTCCACTAACTCTCTCCCTCTCCTTTCCCTTCTCCCTGTCCACTAACTCTCTCTCTCTACTTCCCATTCTCCCTGTCCACTAACTCTCTCCCTCTCCTTTCCCTTCTCCTTGTCCACTAACTCTCTCCCTCTCCTTTCCCTGCTCCCTGTCCACTAACTCTCTCTCTCTCTCCTTCCCCTTCTCCCTGTCCACTAACTCTCTCTCTCTCCTTTCCCTTCTCCCTGTCCACTAACTCTCTCTCCTTTCCCTTCTCCCTGTCCACTAACTCTCTCCCTCTCCGTTCCCTTCTCCCTGTCCACTAACTCTCTCTCTCCTTCCCCTTCTCCCTGTCCACTAACTCTCTCTCTCTCCTTCCCCTTCTCCCTGTCCACTAACTCTCTCCCTCTCCTTTCCTTTCTCCCTGTCCACTAACTCTCTCTCTCTCCTTCCCCTTCTCCCTGTCCACTAAATCTCTCCCTCTCCTTTCCCTGCTCCCTGTCCACTAACTCTCTCATTCTCCTTTCCCTTCTCCCTGTCCACTAACTCTCTCCCTCTCCTTTCCCTGCTCCCTGTCCACTAACTCTCTCTCTCTCCTTTCCCTGCTCCCTGTCCACTAACTCTCTCTCCTTTCCCTTCTCCCTGTCCACTAACTCTCTCTCCTTTCCCTTCTCCCTGTCCACTAACTCTCTCCCTCTCCTTTCCCTTCTCCCTGTCAACTAACTCTCTCCCTCTCCTTTCCCTTCTCCCTGTCCACTAACTCTCTCATTCTCCTTTCCTTCTCCCTGTCACTAACTCTCTCCCTCTCCTTTCCTGCTCCTGTCCACTAACTCTCTCTCTCTCCTTTCCCTGCTCCCTGTCCACTAACTCTCTCTCCTTTCCCTTCTCCCTGTCCACTAACTCTCTCTCCTTTCCCTTCTCCCTGTCCACTAACTCTCTCCTCTCCTTTCCCTTCTCCCTGTCCACTAACTCTCTCTCTCTACTTCCCCATTCTCCCTGTCCACTAACTCTCTCCCTCTCCTTTCCCTTCTCCTTGTTCACTAACTCTCTCCCTCTCCTTTCCCTGCTCCCTGTCCACTAACTCTCTCTCTCTCTCTCCTTCCCCTTCTCCCTGTCCACTAACTCTCTCTCTCTCCTTTCCCTTCTCCCTGTCCACTAACTCTCTCTCCTTTCCCTTCTCCCTGTCCACTAACTCTCTCCCTCTCCGTTCCCTTCTCCCTGTCCACTAACTCTCTCTCTCCTTCCCCTTCTCCCTGTCCACTAACTCTCTCTCTCTCCTTCCCCTTCTCCCTGTCCACTAACTCGCTCCCTCTCCTTTCCTTTCTCCCTGTCCACTAACTCTCTCTCTCTCCTTCCCCTTCTCCCTGTCCACTAAATCTCTCCCTCTCCTTTCCCTGCTCCCTGTCCACTAACTCTCTCATTCTCCTTTCCCTTCTCCCTGTCCACTAACTCTCTCCCTCTCCTTTCCCTGCTCCCTGTCCACTAACTCTCTCTCTCTCCTTTCCCTGCTCCCTGTCCACTAACTCTCTCTCCTTTCCCTTCTCCCTGTCCACTAACTCTCTCTCCTTTCCCTTCTCCCTGTCCACTAACTCTCTCCCTCTCCTTTCCCTTCTCCCTGTCCACTAACTCTCTCTCTCTCCTTCCCCTTCTCCCTGTCCACTAACTCTCTCCCTCTCCTTTCCCTTCTCCTTGTCCACTAACTCTCTCCCTCTCCTTTCCCTGCTCCCTGTCCACTAACTCTCTCTCTCTCTCCTTCCCCTTCTCCCTGTCCACTAACTCTCTCTCTCTCCTTTCCCTTCTCCCTGTCCACTAACTCTCTCTCCTTTCCCTTCTCCCTGTCCACTAACTCTCTCCCTCTCCGTTCCCTTCTCCCTGTCCACTAACTCTCTCTCTCTCCTTCCCCTTCTCCCTGTCCACTAACTCTCTCTCTCCATCCCCTTCTCCCTGTCCACTAACTCTCTCCCTCTCCTTTCCCTTCTCCCTGTCCACTAACTCTCTCTCTCTCCTTCCCCTTCTCCCTGTCCACTAAATCTCTCCCTCTCCTTTCCCTGCTCCCTGTCCACTAACTCTCTCCTTCTCCTTTCCCTTCTCCCTGTCCACTAACTCTCTCTCTCTCCTTTCCACTAACTCTCTCTCTCTCCTTTCCCTTCTCCCTGTCCACTAACTCTCTCTCTCCTTTCCCTTCTCCCTGTCCACTAACTCTCTTTCTCTCCTTTCCCTTCTCCCTGTCCACTAACTCTCTCCTTCTCCTTTCCCTTCTCCCTGTCCACTAACTCTCTCCTTCTCCTTTCCCTTCTCCCTGTCCACTAACTCTCTCTCTCTCCTTTCCCTTCTCCCTGTCCACTAACTCTCTCTCTCTCCTTTCCCACTAACTCTCTCTCTCTCCTTTCCCTTCTCCCTGTCCACTAACTCTCTCCCTCTCCTTTCCCTTCTCCCTGTCCACTAACTCTCTCCTTCTCCTTTCCCTTCTCCCTGTCCACTAACTCTCTCCTTCTCCTTTCCCTTCTCCCTGTCCACTAACTCTCTCCTTCTCCTTTCCCTTCTCCCTGTCCACTAACTCTCTCTCTCTCCTTTCCCTTCTCCCTGTCCACTAACTCTCTCTCTCTCCTTTCCCACTAACTCTCTCTCTCTCCTTTCCCTTCTCCCTGTCCACTAACTCTTTCTCTCCTTTCCCTTCTCCCTGTCCACTAACTCTCTCCTTCTCCTTTCCCTTCTCCCTGTCCACTAACTCTCTCCTTCTCCTTTCCCTTCTCCCTGTCCACTAACTCTCTCTCTCTCCTTTCCCTGCTCCCTGTCCACTAACTCTCTCCCTCTCTCCCTCTTCACCCTTTCCTACTGTCTGTCTCTCTCCTCTCTCTTTCACTCTCTCTTTCTCTCTCTCTTTCCCTCTCTCCCTCCCCTCTCTCTCTCTCTCTCTCTCTCTCTCTCTCTCTCTCTCTCTCTCTCTCTCTCTCATTCTCTCGCTTTCTTTGTCTCTCTTTCTCTCTCCCTCTCCCTCTCTCTCTATCTCTTTCTCTCTCCCCTCTCTCTCCCCATCTCTCTCTCCTCTCTCTTTCTCTCTCCCCTCTCTCTTTCTCTCTCCCCCTCTCTCTCTCTCTCCTCTCTCTTTCTCTCTCCCCTCTCTCTCTCTGTCTCTCTCCCCCTCACTCTCTCTCTCTTTCTCCCTCTTCTTTTATATGGCAAAAAGCAATTTCTTTCTCTTTGTCGGCCAGGCGGTCTGTAAGCCCTTAAGTAGGGATTTTCTGCTGTGTCGGAATGGGAACGCCATTAACCAGAGCTCTCGTTGACGATCCTGTTCCGTGACTGACGCACGACCGCCGGAATCTTTCATGTCATGTCACAATCCACGGTGCTGTTGGACCGTGTGTGTGTGTGTGTGTGTGTGTGTGTGTGTGTGTGTGTGTGTGTGTGTGTGTGTGTGTGTTATGGGGGGGGTTATGATATTGGTAACAGTGATATAAAGGCCTGGTATTAGTGGGCGTGTCAGGAGTCTTTATAAATCCTTTATGACTGGGAAAAACCTAATATTAAGCTCCTTTTCTGATACGGGGACAGAGATACACACACACACATATATATACACACACACACACACACAAACACACAAAGCACACACACACACAGCATTGGAACAGACAAAATACACACCCAACAGACATACACATCCCTCCACACACTGTGTACAGCAGTATCTCTCTCTCTCTCTCTCTCTTCTCTCAGCTCTGTCTACAGCAGTTTCTCTCTCTCCTTCTCTCAGCTCTGTCTACAGCAGTATCTCTCTCTCTCCTTCTCTCAGCTCTGTCTACAGCAGTATCTCTCTCTCTCCTTCTCTCAGCTCTGTCTACAGCAGTATCTCTCTCAGCTCTGTCTACAGCAGTATCTCTCTCTCTCTCTCTCCTTCTCTCAGCTCTGTCTACAGCAGTATCTCTCTCTCTCTCTCCTTCTCTCAGCTCTGTCTACAGCAGTATCTCTCTCTCTCTCTCCTTCTCTCAGCTCTGTCTACAGCAGTATCTCTCTCTCTCCTTCTCTCTCTCAGCTCTGTCTACAGCAGTATCTCTCTCTCTCTCTCTTCTCTCAGCTCTGTCTACAGCAGTATCTCTCTCTCTCTCTCTTCTCTCAGCTCTGTCTACAGCAGTATCTCTCTCTCTCCTTCTCTCAGCTCTGTCTACAGCAGTATCTCTCTCTCTCTCTCCTTCTCTCAGCTCTGTCTACAGCAGTATCTCTCTCTCTCCTTCTCTCAGCTCTGTCTACAGCAGTATCTCTCTCTCTCTCTCTTCTCTCAGCTCTGTCTACAGCAGTATCTCTCTCTCTCTCTCCTTCTCTCAGCTCTGTCTACAGCAGTATCTCTCTCTCTCTCCTTCTCTCAGCTCTGTCTACAGCAGTATCTCTCTCTCTCCTTCTCTCCCTCCCCCCTCCATCCACTCCCCTTCCTCTCTTTATACACCGGACCCCAGATAATTTACCACACACTACATCCCCTAACCCTGTTGTTGTTGATGTTGTTGTTGTTGTGTCTCTAACCTAACCCTGTTGTTGTTGTTGATGTTGTTGTTGATGTTGTGTCTCTAACCCTGTTGTTGATGTTGTTGTTTATCTCCTTCTAACCCTGTTGTTGATGTTGTTGATGTTGTTGTTGATGTTGTTGTTGTTGATGTTGATGAGGATGTTGTTGTTGTTGTTTATCTCCTTCTAACTCTGTTGTTGATGTTGATGTTGTGTGTGTGTGTGTGTGTGTGTGTGTGTGTGTGTGTGTGTGTGTGTGTGTGTGTGTGTGTGTGTGTGTGTGTGTGTGTGTGTGTGTGTGTGTGTGTGTGTGTGTGTATGGGGGTTATGATGATTGGTAACAGTGATATAAAGGCCTGGTATTAGTGGGCGTGTCAGGAGTCTTTATAAATCCTTTATGACTGGGAAAACACTAATATTAAGCTCCTTTTCTGATACGGGGACAGAGATACACACACACACATATATATACACACACACACACACAAACACACAAAGCACACACACACACAGCATTGGAACGAACAAAATACACACCCAACAGACATACACATCCCTCCACACACTGTGTACAGCAGTATCTCTCTCTCTCTCTCTCCTTCTCTCAGCTCTGTCTACAGCAGTTTCTCTCTCTCCTTCTCTCAGCTCTGTCTACAGCAGTATCTCTCTCTCTCTCCTTCTCTCAGCTCTGTCTACAGCAGTATCTCTCTCTCTCTCTCTCCTTCTCTCAGCTCTGTCTACAGCAGTATCTCTCTCTCTCTCTCCTTCTCTCAGCTCTGTCTACAGCAGTATCTCTCTCTCTCTCTCCTTCTCTCAGCTCTGTCTACAGCAGTATCTCTCTCTCTCCTTCTCTCAGCTCTGTCTACAGCAGTATCTCTCTCTCTCTCTCCTTCTCTCAGCTCTGTCTACAGCAGTATCTCTCTCTCTCTCTCTTCTCTCAGCTCTGTCTACAGCAGTATCTCTCTCTCTCCTTCTCTCAGCTCTGTCTACAGCAGTATCTCTCTCTCTCTCTCCTTCTCTCAGCTCTGTCTACAGCAGTATCTCTCTCTCTCCTTCTCTCAGCTCTGTCTACAGCAGTATCTCTCTCTCTCTCTCCTTCTCTCAGCTCTGTCTACAGCAGTATCTCTCTCTCTCTCTCCTTCTCTCAGCTCTGTCTACAGCAGTATCTCTCTCTCTCTCCTTCTCTCAGCTCTGTCTACAGCAGTATCTCTCTCTCTCCTTCTCTCCCTCCCCCTCCATCCCTCCCCTTCCTCTCTTTATACACCGGACCCCAGATAATTTACCACACACTACATCCCTAACCCTGTTGTTGTTGATGTTGTTGTTGTTGTGTCTCTAACCTAACCCTGTTGTTGTTGTTGATGTTGTTGATGTTGATGTTGTTGTTGATGTTGTGTCTCTAACCCTGTTGTTGATGTTGTTGTTTATCTCCTTCTAACCCTGTTGTTGATGTTGTTGATGTTGTTGTTGATGTTGTTGTTGTTGATGTTGATGAGGATGTTGTTGTTGTTGTTTATCTCCTTCTAACTCTGTTGTTGATGTTGATGTTGTGTGTGTGTGTGTGTGTGTGTGTGTGTGTGTGTGTGTGTGTGTGTGTGTGTGTGTGTGTGTGTGTGTGTGTGTGTGTGTGTGTGTGTGTGTGTGTGTGTGTGTGTGTGTGTGTGTGTGTGTGTGTTATGGGGGGTTATGATATTGGTAACAGTGATATAAAGGCCTGGTATTAGTGGGCGTGTCAGGAGTCTTTATAAATCCTTTATGACTGGGAAAAACACTAATATTAAGCTCCTTTTCTGATACGGGGACAGAGATACACACACACACATATATATACACACACACACACACACAAACACACAAAGCACACACACACACAGCATTGGAACGAACAAAATACACACCCAACAGACATACACATCCCTCCACACACTGTGTACAGCAGTATCTCTCTCTCTCTCTCTCCTTCTCTCAGCTCTGTCTACAGCAGTTTCTCTCTCTCCTTCTCTCAGCTCTGTCTACAGCAGTATCTCTCTCTCTCCTTCTCTCAGCTCTGTCTACAGCAGTATCTCTCTCTCTCTCTCCTTCTCTCAGCTCTGTCTACAGCAGTATCTCTCTCTCTCTCCTTCTCTCAGCTCTGTCTACAGCAGTATCTCTCTCTCTCTCTCTCCTTCTCTCAGCTCTGTCTACAGCAGTATCTCTCTCTCTCTCTCCTTCTCTCAGCTCTGTCTACAGCAGTATCTCTCTCTCTCTCTCTTCTCTCAGCTCTGTCTACAGCAGTATCTCTCTCTCTCTCTCCTTCTCTCAGCTCTGTCTACAGCAGTATCTCTCTCTCTCTCTCCTTCTCTCAGCTCTGTCTACAGCAGTATCTCTCTCTCTCTCTCCTTCTCTCAGCTCTGTCTACAGCAGTATCTCTCTCTCTCCTTCTCTCAGCTCTGTCTACAGCAGTATCTCTCTCTCTCTCTCCTTCTCTCAGCTCTGTCTACAGCAGTATCTCTCTCTCTCTCTCCTTCTCTCAGCTCTGTCTACAGCAGTATCTCTCTCTCTCTCCTTCTCTCAGCTCTGTCTACAGCAGTATCTCTCTCTCTCCTTCTCTCCCTCCCCCCTCCATCCACTCCCCTTCCTCTCTTTATACACCGGACCCCAGATAATTTACCACACACTACATCCCCTAACCCTGTTGTTGTTGATGTTGTTGTTGTTGTGTCTCTAACCTAACCCTGTTGTTGTTGTTGATGTTGTTGATGTTGATGTTGTTGTTGATGTTGTGTCTCTAACCCTGTTGTTGATGTTGTTGTTTATCTCCTTCTAACCCTGTTGTTGATGTTGTTGATGTTGTTGTTGATGTTGTTGTTGTTGATGTTGATGAGGATGTTGTTGTTGTTGTTTATCTCCTTCTAACTCTGTTGTTGATGTTGATGTTGTTGATGTTGATGTTGATGAGGATGTTGTTGTTTATCTCCTTCTAACCCTGTTGTGTCGTTGTGTTTTTCCTTCTTCTCCAGCACCACCAAAGTTCACACGGACCCCAGAGGACCAGACCGGGGTGCAGGGAGGGGTCGCCTCCTTCGTCTGTCAGGCCACTGGAGACCCTCCGCCCAGCATAGTCTGGAACAAGAAGGGCAAGAAGGTCCAGAACCAGAGGTTTGAGGTATGCAATCAATCATCAATCAGTCCATCAATCATCAATCAGTCAGTCAGTCCATCAATCAGTCAGTCAGTCCATCAATCATCAATCAGTCCGTCAATCATCAATCATCAATCAGTCCATCAATCAATCAGTCAGTCCCTCAATCAATCAGTCAGTCCATCAATCATCAATCATCAATCATCAATCATCAATCAGTCAGTCCGTCAATCATCAATCATCAATCATCAATCAGTCCGTCAATCATCAATCATCAATCAGTCCCTCAATCAATAAGTCAGTCCATCAATCAGTCAGTCAGTCCATCAATCATCAATCATCAATCAGTCCATCAATCATCAATCATCAATCATCAATCAGTCCGTCAATCATCAATCATCAATCAGTCCATCAATCAATCAGTCAGTCCCTCAATCAATCAGTCAGTCCATCAATCATCAATCATCAATCATCAATCATCAATCAGTCAGTCCGTCAATCATCAATCATCAATCATCAATCAGTCCATCAATCATCAATCATCAATCATCAATCAGTCCATCAATCAATAAGTCAGTCCATCAATCATCAATCATCAATCAGTCCATCAATCATCAATCAGTCCATCAATCATCAATCATCAATCAGTCCATCAATCAATAAGTCAGTCCATCAATCATCAATCATCAATCAGTCCATCAATCATCAATCATCAATCAGTCCATCAATCATCAATCATCAATCATCAATCAGTCCGTCAATCATCAATCATCAATCAGTCCATCAATCAATCAGTCAGTCCCTCAATCATCAATCATCAATCATCAATCATCAATCAGTCCGTCAATCATCAATCATCAATCAGTCCCTCAATCAATAAGTCAGTCCATCAATCAGTCAGTCAGTCCATCAATCAGTCAGTCAGTCCATCAATCAGTCCATCAATCATCAATCATCAATCAGTCCGTCAATCATCAATCATCAATCAGTCCATCAATCAATCAGTCAGTCCATCAATCAGTCAGTCAGTCCATCAATCAGTCAGTCAGTCCATCAATCAATCAGTCCATCAATCAGTCAGTCAGTCCATCAATCAGTCAGTCAGTCCATCAATCAGTCATCAATCAGTCCAATCAAATCAATCAGTCAGTCCATCAATCAATCAATCAGTCAGTCCATCAATCAATCAGTCAGTCCATCAATCAATCAGTCAGTCCTCAATCAATCAGTCAGTCCATCAATCAATCAGTCAGTCCATCAATCAATCAGTCAGTCCCTCAATCAATCAGTCAGTCCATCAATCAATCAGTCAGTCCATCAATCAATCAGTCAGTCCATCAATCAATCAGTCAGTCCATCAATCAGTCAGTCAGTCCATCAATCAGTCAGTCCATCCAATCAATCAGTCAGTCCATCAATCAATCAGTCAGTCCATCAATCAATCAGTCAGTCCATCAATCAATCAGTCAGTCCATCAATCAATCAGTCAGTCCATCAATCAATCAGTCAGTCCCTCAATCAATCAGTCAGTCCATCAATCAATCAGTCAGTCCATCAATCAGTCAGTCAGTCCATCAATCAATCAGTCAGTCCCTCAATCAATCAGTCAGTCCATCAATCAGTCATCAATCAGTCAGTCCATCAATCATCAATCATCAATCAGTCAGTCCATCAATCAATCAGTCAGTCCCTCAATCAATCAGTCAGTCCATCAATCATCAATCATCAATCAGTCAGTCCGTCAATCATCAATCATCAATCAGTCCGTCAATCATCAATCATCAATCAGTCCCTCAATCAATAAGTCAGTCCATCAATCATCAATCATCAATCAGTCCATCAATCATCAATCATCAATCAGTCCATCAATCATCAATCATCAATCATCAATCAGTCCATCAATCATCAATCATCAATCAGTCCATCAATCAATCAGTCAGTCCCTCAATCAATCAGTCAGTCCATCAATCATCAATCATCAATCAGTCCATCAATCATCAATCATCAATCAGTCATCAATCATCAATCATCATCATCATCAATCAGTCCGTCAATCATCAATCATCAATCAGTCCATCAATCAATAAGTCAGTCCATCAATCAGTCAGTCAGTCCATCAATCAATCAGTCCATCAATCAGTCAGTCCATCAATCAGTCAGTCAGTCCATCAATCAATCAGTCAGTCAGTCCATCAATCAATCAGTCAGTCCATCAATCAATCAGTCAGTCCATCAATCATCAATCATCAATCAGTCCATCAATCATCAGTCCATCAATCAGTCAGTCAGTCATCAATCATCAATCAGTCCATCAATCAATCAGTCAGTCAGTCCATCAATCATCAATCCATCAATCAGTCCGTCAATCATCAATCATCAATCAGTCCATCAATCAATCAATCAATCAATCCATCAATCAGTCCATCAATCAGTCAGTCAGTCCATCAATCAGTCAGTCAGTCCATCAATCAGTCAGTCAGTCCATCAATCAGTCAGTCAGTCCATCAATCAGTCAGTCAGTCCATCAATCAGTCAGTCAGTCCATCAATCAGTCAGTCAGTCCATCAATCAGTCAGTCAGTCCATCAATCAGTCAGTCCATCAATCAATCAGTCAGTCCATCAATCAGTCAGTCAGTCCATCAATCAGTCAGTCAGTCCATCAATCAGTCAGTCAGTCCATCAATCAGTCAGTCAGTCCATCAATCAGTCAGTCAGTCCATCAATCAGTCAATCAATCAGTCAGTCCATCAATCAGTCAGTCCAGTCCATCAATCAATCAATCAGTCAGTCCAGTCCATCAATCAGTCAGTCAGTCCATCAATCAGTCAGTCAGTCCATCAATCAGTCAGTCAGTCCATCAATCAGTCAGTCCATCAATCATCAATCAGTCCATCAGTCAGTCAGTCAGTCCATCAATCAGTCAGTCCATCAATCAATCAGTCAGTCCATCAATCAGTCAGTCAGTCCATCAATCAGTCAGTCAGTCCATCAATCAGTCAGTCAGTCCATCAATCAGTCAGTCAGTCCATCAATCAGTCAGTCAGTCCATCAATCAGTCAGTCAGTCCATCAATCAGTCAATCAATCAGTCAGTCCATCAATCAGTCAGTCAGTCCATCAATCAGTCAGTCAGTCCATCAATCAGTCAGTCAGTCCATCAATCAGTCAGTCAGTCCATCAATCAGTCAGTCAGTCCATCAATCAGTCAGTCAGTCCATCAATCAGTCAGTCAGTCCATCAATCAGTCAATCAGTCAGTCAGTCCATCAATCAGTCAGTCAATCAATCAGTCAGTCAGTCCATCAATCAGTCATTCCATCCATCAATCAGTCAGTCAGTCCATCAATCAATCAGTCAGTCCCTCAATCAATCAGTCAGTCCATCAATCAGTCAGTCAGTCCATCAATCATCAATCATCAATCAGTCC
>NW_026286255.1:0-6377 GCF_023373465.1 Oncorhynchus keta | reverse complement strand
GCACCGGTTTGTGGGGTAAATAGACTACCTGCCCCTGTGGTATTAGTGCATCGGTTTGTGGGGTAAATAGACTACCTGCCCCTGTGGTATTAGTGCATCGGTTTGTGGGGTAAATAGACTACCTGCCCCCTGTGGTATTAGTGCATCGGTTTGTGGGGTAAATAGACTACCTGCCCCTGTGGTATTAGTGCATCGGTTTGTGGGGTAAATAGACTACCTGCCCCCTGTGGTATTAGTGCATCGGTTTGTGGGGTAAATAGACTACCTGCCCCTGTGGTATTAGTGCATCGGTTTGTGGGGTAAATAGACTACCTGCCCCCTGTGGTATTAGTGCATCGGTTTGTGGGGTAAATAGACTACCTGCCCCCTGTGGTTATGTGAGTAGCATCCGGTTTGTGGGGTAAATAGACTACCTGCCCCCTGCGGTATTAGTGCATCAGTTTGTGGGGTAAATGAACTGCCTGCCCCCTGTGGTATTAGTGCATCGGTTGGTGGGGTAATAGACTACCTGCCCCTGTGGTATTGGATGCATCGGTTTGTGGGGTAAATAGACTACCTGCCCCCTGTGGTATTAGTGCATCGGTTTGTGGGGTAAAAATAGACTACCTGCCCCCTGTGGTATTAGTGCATCGGTTTGTGGGGTAAATAGACTACCTGCCCCCTGTGGTATTAGTGCATCGGTTTGTGGGGTAAATAGACTTCACCTGCCCCTGTGGTATTAGTGCACCGGTTTGTGGGGTAAATAGACTACCTGCCCCCTGTGGTATTAGTGCACCGGTTTGTGGGGTAAATAGACTACCTGCCCTTGGTGGTATTAGTGCATCGGTTTGTGGGGTAAAATAGACTACCTGCCCCTTGTGGTAGTGCATCGGTTTGTGGGGGCACTACCTGCCCCCTGCGGTATTAGTGCATCGGTTTGTGGGGTAAAATAGAAGGCTATGAAAATATAGAGGAGAACTCTCTAGAAGCATCTGGGTGAACTCAACTGGCAGCATTAAACTGTTTGAGCACCTCACGCCTTCTCCTCCCCTCCCTCTCTTCCTTTATCTTTACTCTCTCCACCTCTCTCCCTTCTCCCTCTCACCCCTCACCCTTCTCCCTCCCCTCCACTCCTCTCTCCCTTCTCCTCTCCTCCTCTCTCCCTTCTCCTCTCACTCCTCTCTCTCCCTTCTCCTCTCCTCCCTCTCCCTTTCTCCTCTCACTCCTCTCTCCCTTCTCTCTCTCCTCCCCTCTCTTCCTTTATCTTACTCCTCTCACTCCTCTCTTCTCCTGTCACTCCTTCTCTCCCTTCTCCTCTCCTCCTTTATTTGACTCATATCCTCCTCTCTCTCCTTCTCCTCTCACCCTCTCTTTCCTTATCTTACTCCTCTCACTCCTCTCTCCCTTCTCCTCTCACTCCTCTCTCCCTTCTCCCTCTCACTCCTCTCTCCCTTTCTCTCTCACTCCTCTCTCCTCCTTTATCTGACTCATATCATCCTCTCTCCCTCCTTCTCTCTCACTCCTCTCTCCCTTCCTCTCACTCCCTCTCTCCCTTCTCCTCTCACCCTCTCTCCCTTCTCTCCTCTCTCCTCTCTCCCTTCTCCTCTCACTCCTCTCTCCCTTCTCCTCTCACTCCTCTCTCCCTTCTCCTCTCACTCCTCTCTCCCTTCTCCTCTCCTCCTTTATCTGACTCATATCACTCCTCTCTCTCCCTTCTCCTCTCACTCCTCTCTCCCTTCTCCTCTCACTCCTCTCTCCCTTCTCCTCTCACCCTCTCTCCCTTCTCCTCTCACTCCTCTCTCCCCTTCTCCTCTCACTCCTCTCTCCCTTCTCCTCTCACTCCTCTCTCCCTTCTCCTCTCACTCCTCTCTCCCTTCTCCTCTCACTCCTCTCTCCCTTCTCCTCACCTAACCTCTCCTCTCCTCTCCTCTCCCTCTCTCTTCCTCTCCTCTCCTCCCTCCCTTCTCTTCTCCCTCTATCTGACTCCTCTCTCTCTCCTCCTCTCCTCTCCTCTCCTTCAGTGTTCTGTTCATCAGTAGATTGAGTGTCCCAGGTGATCAACTATTGATATGAAGCTCCAGGTGACAGAGAGAGAAAGAGAGACAGGGAGGGAGAGAAAGAGGGCCCAGGGACATGTAGACTCCAGGGACATGTACTAGTCTGTGGCGACCTAAATGCCAGAACTGGACAAGAACCTGACACCCTCAGCACACAGGGGGACAAACATCTACCTGGAGGTGACAGCATTCCTCCCCCATATGCCCCCTTAGACACAACTACGACAACATAACCAACGAAAATGGGTCACAACTCCTGCTGCTCTGTCGCACGCTGGGCATGTTAATGAAGTCAATGGACAATAATACTAAAAGGAAATGCTATAGATGGAAGGAAAGTAGTGTGGAAACCAAAACCTATTAGGCAACAATAACATTCAATCCCCTTTAGACAACTTCCTGGACTAAATCACTGTAGTAGTCCAGGTGTAAAATATTAGAAAACCTAAGCAGTATATTTGACATTTCATTTCAGCTTCAGTATCAAATAAAAAATGTCAAGCAGAAAACCGGAAGAAAATTAAATTAAAAACAATGACAAATGGTTAAACTGCGTTTATTTTCAGCTTTAATTAATATATTATTAATAATATTAGTATACAACAAGATTCAACAAATGAGACATGAACTGAACAAGTTCCACAGACACGAATGACTAACAGAAATGGAAGAATTTAGCAACACAATTAGACCAAATCATGAGAAAACAGAAAGATAATTGCTTGACACATTGGGAAGAATTAACAAAAACAGAGCAAACGAGAATGCTATTTGTCCCTAAACAGAGTACACAGCGGCAGAATACCTGACCACTGTGACTGACCCTAAACAGAGAGTGGCCCTAAATAGGAGAGTACACAGTGGCAGAATACCTGACCACTGTGACTGAACCTAAAACAGAGAGTGGCAGAATACCTGACCACTGTGACTGACCCTAAACAGAGAGTACACAGTGGCAGAATACTGAGCCACTGTGACTGACCCCTCAAACAGTACACAGTGGCAGAATACCTGACCACTGTGACTGACCCTAAACAGAGAGTGGCAGAATACCTGACCACTGTGACTGGACTCCAAACAGAGAGTACACAGTGGCAGAATACCTGACCACTGTGACTGACCCTAAACAGAGTACACAGTGGCAGAATACCTGACCACTGTGACTGACCCTAAACAGAGTGGTAGAATACCTGACCACTGTGACTGACCCTAAACAGAGAGTGGCAGAATACCTGACCACTGTGACTGACCCCTAAACAGAGAGAGTGGCAGAATACCTGACCACTGTGACTGACCCTAAACAGAGAGGACACAGTGGCAGAATACCTGACCACTGTGACTGACCCTAAACAGAGAGGGACACAGTGGCAGAATACCTGACCACTGTGACTGACCCTAAACAGAGAGTGACAGAATACCTGACCACTGTGACTGACCCTAAACAGAGAGTGGCAGAATACCTGACCACTGTGACTGACCCTAAACAGAGAGGACACAGTGGCAGAATACCTGGGACCACTGTGACTGACCTAAACAGAGAGGACACAGTGGCAGAATACCTGACCACTGTGACTGACCCTAAACAGAGGACACAGTGGCAGAATACCTGACCACTGTGACTTGACCCTAAACAGAGAGTGGCAGAATACCTGACCACTCTGACTGATAAACAGAGAGTACACAGTGGCAGAATACTGACCACTGTGACTGACCCTAAAACAGAGAGTGGCAGAATACCTGACCACTCTGACCCTAACAGAGTGGCAGAATACCTGACCACTGTGACTGACCCTAAACAGAGAGTGGCAGAATACCTGACCACTGTGACTGACCCTAAACAGAGAGTGGCAGAATACCTGACCACTGTGACTGACCCTAAACAGAGAGTACACAGTGGCAGAATACCTGACCACTGTGACTGGCCCTAAACAGAGAGTGGCAGAATACCTGACCACTGTGACTGACCCTAAACAGAGAGTACACAGTGGCAGAATACCTGACCACTGTGACTGACCCTAAACAGAGAGTACACAGTGGCAGAATACCTGACCACTGTGACTGACCCTAAACAGGAGAGTGGCAGAATACCTGACCACTGTGACTGACCCTAAACAGAGGACACAGTGGCAGAATACCTGACCACTGTGACTGACCCTAAACAGAGAGGACCTTTCTGATCCAAATCAGTCAGGTTTCAAGACTAGTCATTCAACTGGAGACTGCTCTTCTCTGTATCACGGAGGCGCTCCGCACTGCTAAAGCTAACTCTCTCTCCTCTGCTCTCATCCTTCTAGACCTATCGGCTGCCTTCGATACTGTGAACCATCAGATCCTCCTCTCCACCTCTCCGAGTTGGGCATCTCCCGGCGCGGCCCACGCTTGATTGCGCCCTACTCTGACAGGTCGCCTTGGTTTCAGGTGGCGTGGCGAGAATCTGTCTCTCGCCACGCGCTCACCACTGGTGTCTCCCAGGGCTCTGTTCTAGGCCCCTCCTATTCTCGCTATACACCAAGTCACTTGGCCTCTGTCATAACCTCACATGGTCTCCTATCATTGCTATGCAGACGACACACAATTAATCTTCCTTTCCCTTCTGATGACCAGGTGGAATCGATTCTGCATGTATGGCAGATATATCAGTGTGGATGACGGATCACCACCTCAAGCTGAACTCTCGCAAGACGGAGCTGCTCTTCCTCCCGGGAAGCGACTGCCCATGATCTCGCCATCACGGTTGACAACTCCATTGTGTCCTCCTCCCAGAGCGCTAAGAACCTTGGCGTGATCCTGGACAACACCCTGACGTTCTCAACTAACATCAAGGCGGTGTCCTTGCTCCTGTAGGTTCATGCTCTACAACATCCGCAGAGTACGACCCTGCCTCACACAGGAAGCGGAGCAGGTCCTAATCCAGGCACTTGTCATCTCCCGTCTGGATTACTGCAACTCGCTGTTGGCTGGGCTCCCTGCCTCTGCCATTAAACCCCTACAACTCATCCAGAACGCCGCAGCCCGTCTAGTGTTCAACCTTCCCAAGTTCTCTCACGTCACCCCGCTCCTCCGCTCTCTCCACTGGCTTCCAGTTGAAGCTCGCATCCGCTACAAGACCATGGTGCTTGCCTACGGAGCTGTGAGGGGAACGGCACCTCAGTACCTCCAGGCTCTGATCAGGCCCTACACCCAAACAAGGGCACTGCGTTCATCCACCTCTGGCCTGCTCGCCTCCCTACCACTGAGGAAGTACAGTTCCCGCTCAGCCCAGTCAAAACTGTTCGCTGCTCTGGCCCCCCAATGGTGGAACAAACTCCCTCACGACGCCAGGACAGCGGAGTCAATCACCACCTTCCGGAGACACCTGAAACCCCACCTCTCATGAATACCTAGGATAGGGATAAGTAATCCTTCACCCCCTTAAGATTTAGATACCATTGTAAAGTGACTGTTCTACTGATGTCAAGTAAGGTGAATGCACCAATTTGTAAGTCGCTTCTGGATAAGAGCATCTGCTAAATGACTAAATGTAATGTAAATGTATGGACACAGTGGCAGAATACCTGACCACTGTGACTGACCCTAAACAGAGGACACTGTGGCAGAATACCTGACCACTGTGACTGACCCTAAACAGAGAGTGCCAGAATACTTGACCACTGTGACTGGCCCTAAACAGAGAGGACACAGTGGCAGAATACCTGACCACTGTGACTGACCCTAAACAGAGAGGACACTGTGGCAGAATACCTGACCACTGTGACTGACCTAAACAGAGAGTACACAGTGGCAGAATACCTGACCACTGTGACTGACCCTAAACAGAGAGTGGTAGAATACCTGACCACTGTTGACTGACCCCTAAACAGAGGACACTGTGGCAGAATACCTGACCACTGTGACTGACCCTAAACAGAGAGAACACAGTGGCAGAATACCTGACCACTGTGACTGACCCTAAACAGAGAGTACACAGTGGCAGAATACCTGACCACTGTGACTGGCCCTAAACAGAGAGAACACAGTGGCAGAATACCTGACCACTGTGACTGACCTCAAACAGAGAGTGGCAGAATACCTGACCACTGTGACTGGCCCCTAAACAGAGAGTGGCAGAATACCTGACCACTGTGACTGACCCTAAACAGAGTGGCAGAATACCTGACCACTGTGACTGACCCTAAACAGAGAGTGGCAGAATACCTGACCACTGTGACTGACCCTAAACAGAGAGTGGCAGAATACCTGACCACTGTGACTGACCCTAAACAGAGAGGACACAGTGGCAGAATACCTGACCACTGTGACTGACCCTAAACAGAGAGGACACTGTGGCAGAATACCTGACAC
>NW_026286254.1:0-8623 GCF_023373465.1 Oncorhynchus keta | reverse complement strand
TATGTGACCAATAAAATGTGATTAGATTTTGACATAAGGGGACATGCTCTCTGCTCGGTGCTCCAACCCTGCTGTTGCTCTGTTAAAACCCTCCCAGGCTCCATCTTCCCTTCCCCTGGCTCTCTTCTGGGAGACCTCACCCTGTCAGAGCCACTACAAACACACACACACACACACACACACACACACACACACACACACACACACACACACACACACACACACACACACACACACACACACACACACACACACACACACACACACACACACACACACACACACACACACACACACACACACACACACACACACATCCACATCCCCAGTGGTTGAGCTCTCTCAAAGGAGCATGTCCCCTCTCATCACCAGCGCTCCTCCAGCTCTCTTCTCTCGAGTCCCATCTCTCCCTCAGTCTAGAAGGAATCAGTCTCTCATCAGTTCCATCTCTCCCTCAGTCTAGAAGGATTCATCCTCTAATCAGTCCCGTCTCTCCCTCAGTCTAGAAGGAATCATCCTCTCATCAGTCCAATACAGTCCCATCTCTCCCTCAGTCTAGAAGGAATCATCCTCTCATCAGTTCCATCTCTCCCTCAGTCTAGAAGGAATCATCCTCTCATCAGTCCCATCTCTCCCTCAGTCTAGAAGGAATCAGTCTCTCATCAGTTCCATCTCTCCCTCAGTCTAGAAGGAATCATCCTCTCATCAGTCCCATCTCTCCCACAGTCTAGAAGGAATCAGTCTCTCATCAGTCCAATACAGTCCCATCTCTCCCTCAGTCTAGAAGGAATCATCCTCTCATCAGTTCCATCTCTCCCTCAGTCTAGAAGGAATCATCCTCTCATCAGTCCCATCTCTCCCTCAGTCTAGAAGGAATCATCCTCTCATCAGTCCCATCTTTCCCTCAGTCTAGAAGGAATCAGTCTTCTCATCAGTTCCATCTTCCCTCAGTCTAGAAGGAATCATCCTCTCATCAGTCCCATCTCTCCCCACAGTCTAGAAGGAATCAGTCCTCATCAGTTCCATCTCTCCCTCAGTCTAGAAGGAATCAGTCTTCATCAGTTCCATCTTCCCTCAGTCTAGAAGGAATCAGTCTCTCATCAGTCCCATCTCTCCTCAGTCTAGAAGGAATCATCTCTAATCAGTCCCATCTCTCCTCAGTCTAGAAGGAATCAGTCTCTCATCAGTCCCATCTCTCCTCAGTCTAGAAGGAGTCATCCTCTAATCAGTCCTATCTCTCCTCAGTCTAGAAGGAATCATCCTTATCAGTCCCATCTCTCCCTCAGTCTAGAAGGAATCATCCTCTAATCAGTCCCATCTCTCCCTCAGTCTAGAAGGAATCATCCTCTCATCAGTCCCATCTCTCCCTCAGTCTAGAAGGAATCATCCTCTCATCAGTCCCATCTCTCCCTCAGTCTAGAAGGAATCATCCTCTCATCAGTCCCATCTCTCCCTCAGTCTAGAAGGAGTCATCCTCTAATCAGTCCCATCTCTCCCTCAGTCTAGAAGGAATCAGCCTCTCATCACAAGAACGGTGAGCAAAAATCCCAGAACCACACGGGGAGACCTAGTGAATGACCTGCAGAGAGCTGAGACCAAAGTAACAAAGCCTACCATCAGTAACACACCACGCTGCCAGGGACCCAAATCCTGCAGTGCCAGACGTGTCCCCCTGCTTAAGCCAGTATGATGTCCAGGCCCGTCTGAAATTTGCTAGATAGCATTTGGATAATCCAGAAGAAGATTGGGGAGAGTGTCATATGGTCAGATGAAAACCAAAATATAACTTTTGGTAAAAACTCAACTCGTCGTGTTTGGAGGACAAAGTTTGCTCAGTTGCATCCAAAGAACACCATACCTACTGTGAAGCATGGGGGTGGAAACATCATGCTTTGGGGCTGTTTTCTGCAATGGGACCAAGACGACTGATCCGTGTAAAGGAAAGAATGAATGGGGCCATGTATCGTGATTTTGAGTGAAAACCTCCTTCCATCAGCAAGGGCATTGAAGATGAAACGTGGCTGGGTCTTTCAGCATGACAATGATCCCCAAACACACCGCCCGGGCAATGAAGGAGGTGGATTCGTAATAAGCATTTCAAGGTCCTGGAGTGGCCTAGTCAGTCTCCAGATCTCAACCCCATAGAAAATCTTTGGAGGGAGTTGAAATTCTTGTTGCCCAGCAACAGACCCAAAACATCGCTGCTCTAGAGGAGATCTGCATGGAGGAATGGGCCAAAATACCATCAACAGTGTGTGAAAAACCTTGTGAAGACTTATAGAAAAACGATTTTCTGGATATTTTTTTCTCATTTTGTCTGTTATAGTTTAAGTGTACCTATGATGAAAATTACAGGCCTCTCATCTTTTTTAAGTGGGAGAACTTGCACAAAATTGGTGGCTGACTAAATACTTTTTTTTGCCACACTGTACATGTGAGATGAGTAATGTAGGGTATACTTAGGGAATAGGATGCAATTTGGGATGCACTCTACTGTCTATCTGTCTGTCAGCAGAAATGGGTCACCATGAATATGCTTGTACAGGGACTAGTTAAAGCCCTCCTCATTCTCCATTGTGAGACACAAGCTTATAGCCCTGAGGAAAGGATATTGTTGGGGCCAGTTGGCTGGTCTGTCCAGAGTGACTCAGTCTGGCATTGAGTGTTGTCTGTCTGACTGCCTGTCTCACTGTCTCTCTGTCTGTCTCTCTCTCTCTCTATCTCTCTCTCTGAATCAGAGGTGCGGGGGCCTTAAGCCTGTCTGTCTGTCTGTCTGTCTGTCTGTCTGTCTGTCTATCTCTGTCTGTCTATCTATCTATCTGTCTGTCTGTCTGTCTGTCTGTCAATTAGCTCCTCCTTGTATACACTCTTAGAATGAAAGGTCGTATCTAGTGGCAGGTACCATTGGGACAGTAACCGAAAGGTTGCTGGTTCGAATCCCGAGCTGACAAGGTAAAACTCAGACTGAGCAAGGCAGTTAACCCATTCTTCCCCAGGCGCGGAAGACGACGATGTCGATAATTTTTTTAACTCAGCAGGTCAGTTTAAAACACCTTTTTATTTACAATGATGGCCTAGGAACAGTGGGTTAACTGCCCTGTTCAGAAAGACAGGTTTTTACCTACCTCAGGGATTCAGGGATTTTACTTAGCTCAGGGATTCAGGGATTTTACTTAGCTCAGGGATTCAGGAATTTTACTTAGCTCAGGGATTCAGGGATTTTACTTAGCTCAAGTATTTGATCTAGCAACCTTTCGGTTACTGGCCCAATGCTCTAACCACCACCCCAAAGATTAAGGCAGCCCCCCGCACCTCTCTGATTCAGAGAGAGAGAGAGAGAGAGGAGGGAGAGAGAGAGAGAGAGAGAGAGAGAATAAAAGGGGGAGAGAGAGAGAGAGAGAGAGAGAGAGAGGGGGAGAGAGAGAGAGAGAGAGAGAGAGAGAGAGAAATAAAAGGGGAGCCAATAAAGAGAGAGAGAGAGAGAGAGAGAGAGAGAGAGAGAGAAAATGGACAGAAAGGAGAAAATGGGAGAGAGAGAAAAGGAGAGAGAAAAGGAGAGAGAGAGAGAGAGTGAGAGTGAGTGAGAGATATACAGGTCACTGGAAGATTCTAGAGAAAAGGACAGTGAACAGTAAACACTCTCTACTGGGGAGGGGAGGTGGATGGGAGAGATCTGCTGTTTTCACAGTTGGGAGAAACAGGAGAAACTGAAATCCATTTCTGAGAGAAACAACCAGACAGAGGGAGAGAGAGAAGAGAGAGAGAGAAGAGGAGAGAGAGGGGAGAAAACGAGAGAAAGGAAGAGAAAGGAGAGAGAAAGGAGAGAGAAAGGAGAGAGATTGATAGAGAGAAACCAGGAAGGAATCAGAGAGAAAAGGAGCAGACAGAGAGAGAGAGGGAGATATACAGGTCACTGGTGATTCTATTTAAGTACAGTGAACAGTACACACTCTCTACTGCCTGATGTGTCCATCTGCTGTTTTCTTGGGGGACTGAAACATTCAAACTGAAATCCATTTCTATCTAAACAAATCAGACAGAGGAGGTAAAGCTTCTCCCCTGGAGCGACCTATTCTGGGGTTCAAATCCATTTCCCGGATCACTTCTGAATCAAAAGGTTTTTAACAGATTGATAACAGAAACCATTATTGTGAATTCTGCCCTCCCCCTGGTCCTTCTGCCCTCCCCCCCTGGCCCTTCTGCCTCCCCCTCCCCTGGTCCTTCTGCCCTCCCCCCTGGTCCTGCCCTCCTGGCCCTTCTACCCTCCCCCTGGTCCTTCTGCCCTCCCCCTGGCCCTTCTGCCCTCCCCCTGGTCCTTCTGCCTCCCCTGGTCCTTCTGCCTCCTCCTGGTCCTTCTGCCCTCCCCTGGCTCCTTCTGCCCACCCCCTCCCCTGGTCATTCTGCCCTCCCTGGTCCTTCTGCCCTCCCCTGGCCTTCTGCCTCCCCCTGGTCCTTCTGCCCTCCCCTGGCCCTTCTGCCCTCCCCTGGTCCTTCTGCCCTCCCTGGCCCTTCTGCCCTCCCCTGGTCCTTCTGCCCTCCCCTGGGCCCTTCTGCCCCTCTCCTCCCCTGGCCCTTCTGCCCTCCCCTGGTCCTTCTGCCCTCCCCTGGCCCTTCTGCCCTCCCCTGGGTCCTTCTGGCCTCCCCTCCCTGGTCCTTCTGCCCTCCACCTGGTCCTTCTGCCCCCCCCTCCCCTGGCTCCTTCTTCTGCCCTCCCCCTGGGTCCTTCTGCCCTCCCCTGGTCCTTCTGCCCTCCCCCTGCTCCTTCTCCCCTCCCCTGGTCCTTCTGCCCTCCCCCTCCCCCTGGCCCTTCTGCCCTCCCCTGGTCCTTCTGCCTCCCCCTGGCCCTTCTGCCCTCCCCTGTCCTTCTGCCCCCCCTGGTCCTTCTGCCCTCCTGGTCCTTCTGCCTCCCCCTGGTCCTTCTGCCCTCCTCTGGTCCTTCTGCCCTCCCCCTCCCCCTTCAGCCCTCCCTCCCCTGGTCCTTCTGCCCCCCCTTGTCCTTCTGCCCTCCCCTGGTCCTTCTGCCCTCCCCCTCCTGGTGCCTTCTGCCCCTCCCCTGGTCCTTCTGCCCTCCCTGGTCCTTCTGCCTCCCCCTCCCCCTGGCCCTTCTGCCCCCTGGTCCTTCTGCCTCCCCTGGCCCTTCTGCCCTCCCCTCCCCTGGTCCTTCTGCCCTCCCCTACAAATTCCTTCTGCCCTCCTGGTCCTTCTGCCCTCCCCCCTGGTCTGTAGAGATCAGGACAGGATTTAGGAGCCTGAGTCCCCTCCTAGGAGACATAATAACTGAGAATCTGTGACAACCACTGATGCAATACTATTAGCTTTACACACACGACACGCACACACATTAATAATACACACACACACATTATCATTAATACTAACACAGACTCAACCACACACATGCCCAGACCGGCAGGATCGGAGGAGCACTAACAGTGGGAGTGTGGTAGTGAGACTTTGAGAGTAATATTATGAGTATCATGGACTGGTCTCCTCCAAGGTAACAAGAATGTGACAGCGGATTGAGTTGTGGTTGTAGTTACAATAAGTCATTGCCTGCTTTTACAGCCTGTTTACTGACTGCTTCCCCGACAGGCTGCTTCCTGAAGCTGGATCACAGTGCTGTGACCGGAGAATAGAGGAATATATATCTTATTAATGACCAGTTTAACTAGTAGAATATATAACTAACCCTCATGTAACCACTACCCTATTAATGACCAGTTTAACTAGTAGAATATATAACTAACCCTCATGTAACCACTACCCTATTAATGACCAGTTTAACTCGTAGAATATATAACTAACCCTCATGTAACCACTACCCTATTAAGGACCTGTTTAACTAGTAGAATATATAAGGACTAAGGAGGCCTGCTGTACTAAAGAGGCCTGCTGTACTAAGGAGGCTGCAGTACTAAGGAGGCTTCTATACTAAGGAGGATGCTGTACTAAGGAGGCCTGCTGTACTAAGGAGGCTTCTATGCGCTAAGGAGGCAGTTATACTAAGGAGGTGATGTACTAATAGGCCTGCTGCACTAAGGAGGCAGCTATACCAAGGAGGCAGCTATACTCAAGGAGGCATGCTGTACACTAGGAGGCAGCTATACTAAGGAGGCAGCTGCACTAAGGAGGCCTGCTGTACTAAGGAGGCCTGCTGTACTAAGGAGGTCTGTTGCACTAAGGAGGCCTGTTGTACTAAGGAGGCCTCATGCACTAAGGAGGCCTGCTGTACTAAGGAGGCCTGCTGTACTAAGGAGGCCTGCTGCACTAAGGAGGCCTGCTGCACTAAGGAGGCCTGCTGTACTAAGGAGGCCTGCTGTACTAAGGAGGCCTGCTGTACTGAGGCAGCTATACTATGAGGCCTGCTGTACTTGGAGGCCTGCTGTACTAAGGAGGCAGCTATACCAAGGAGGCCTGTTGTACTAAGGAGGCCTGCTGTACTAAGGATGCCTGCTGTACTAAGGAGGTCTGCTGTACTAAGGAGGCCTGCTGTACTAAGGAGGCCTGCTGTACTAAGGAGGCCTGCTGTACTAAGGAGACCTGCTGTACTAAGGAGGCCTGCTGTACTAAGGAGGTCTGCTGTACTAAGGAGGTCTGCTGTACTAAGGAGGCCTGCTGTACTAAGGAGGTCTGCTGTACTAAGGAGGTCTGCTGTACTAAGGAGGCCTGCTGTACTAAGGAGGCCTGCTGTACTAAGGAGGTCTGCTGTACTAAGGAGGTCTGCTGTACTAAGGAGGCCTGCTGTACTAAGGAGGTCTGCTGTACTAAGGAGGCCTGCTGTACTAAGGAGGCCTGATGTACTAAGGAGGTCTGCTGTACTAAGGAGGCCTGCTGTACTAAGGAGGCAGCTATACGAAGGAGGCTGCTGTACTAAAGAGGCCTGCTGTACTAAGGAGGCTGCTGTACTAAGGAGGCCTGCTGTACTAAGGAGGCCTGCTGTACTAAGGAGGTCTGCTGTACTAAGGAGGCCTGCTGTACTAAGGAGGCAGCTATACGAAGGAGGCTGCTGTACTAAGGAGGCCTGCTGTACTAAGGAGGCTGCTGTACAAAGGAGGCCTGCTGTACTAAGGAGGCCTGCTGTACTAAGGAGGCCTGCTGTACTAAGGAGGCCTGCTGTACTAAGGAGGTCTGCTGTACTAAGGAGGCCTGCTGTACTAAGGATCACAATAGCAACACTGTCTGATATTCTGCTATTATAAAAGTTCAACAATAGCAGTTGTTCTGAGAATGCTGTGTACCTGCAATACACACTGAGCGTAGCCAACATTAGGTTGGTACCCAACATTATAAACACCTTCCTGATGTACCCAACATTACAAACACCTTCCTGATGTACCCAACATTACAGACACCTTCCTGATGTACCCAACATTACAGACACCTTCCTGATGTACCCAACATTACAGACACCTTCCTGATGTACCCAACATTACAGACACCTTCCTGATGTACCCAACATTACAAACACCTTCCTGATGTACCCAACATTACAGACACCTTCCTGATGTACCCAACATTACAAACACCTTCCTGATGTACCCAACATTACAGACACCTTCCTGATGTACCCAACATTAGGTTGGTACCCAACACCTTCCTGATATTGAGTTGTCGCACCCCCTTTTGCCCTCAGAACACACACACACACACACACACACACACACACACACACACACACACACACACACACACACACACACACACACACACACACACACACACACACACCACACACACACACACACACACACATGCAGTAAGGAGTAGTTAACCAGACTATGATACTGCAACGCTATGCCGTTAAACACAATATTCTACCGAGCGTCAACCCGACACACATTTCACTTTCCAATCCTCTTTCTGAGCATCCGGGCCTCTGTATAGTATGTAATGAACTCTACATTGTTAAATTCACATGGTATAAGTCTGCTGATCAGGATCATTCTGGATCAGGCTGAATTCAACAGGAATATGGGTCATTAAATGGGGCCTCTGAGAAGCATTGTCCTCTCTCTTCTCAGCAGGGCCAAGGCATTTACACACACACACACACACACACATGGGCACACACACACACATGCACAAACACACACACACACACACTTGCACATGCGCACACACACACCGCGTGCATGCATCCACCCCTGCAGTAAGGAGTAGTGACCACTATGAGTGGTAACCATTGTGTTGACCGGCCACTTGACAAACCCACTGGCCCCTTGGGGAGAGGAAGTACTGCATCCACTCCTCACTCTGAGACAAAAGAGCCCTGAGACTGGCCTGTCAGGGAGGGGTGGGGTGTGACAGAAAGCCCTGGAGGGAGGCACCAGGAAAAGCAGGACATCAGGAGGAGGGAGACAGAGGCCCAGGACATCAGGAGGAGAGAGACAGAGGCCCAGGACATCAGGAGGAGGGAGACAGAGGCCCAGGACATCAGGAGGAGAGAGAGAGACCCAGGACATCAGGAGGAGAGAGACAGAGACCCAGGACATCAGGAGGAGAGAGACAGAGGCCCAGGACATCAGGAGGAGAGAGACAGAGGCCCAGGACATCAGGAGGAGGGAGACAGAGGCCCAGGACATCAGGAGGAGAGGCCGAGGCCCAGGACATCAGGAGGAGAGAG
>NW_026286253.1:0-26853 GCF_023373465.1 Oncorhynchus keta | reverse complement strand
TATTTTTCCCTCTGCATTGGTTTTCATTTTACAAAGCTAGAATAGAAAAGGTCTTGCTTGCCACAGTCAAATGTTTCAGCCCGAGCTATGGTTTGATTTATATCACCGTTAGAGATATAGACTACTACATATAATACTGTTCACTATGCTCATGGACCTGATGTTGTCATGTTTTTCAGGGGTAAAGATGAACATGGTCCCATTAGTTGACGTGCAGTATAGGGTTAAATGTCAACGTTGCTACGTACAGTGTATGTCTAGTGAGGTCAAGCCCTGAATAGTATTGAATCAAGTCTAATTGAAACCTATATGACATCAGAAAAGGCCACATAGTAATTCTGATCCCCTATAAAGGTTCAGTTATCACGCAGCCTACAGATCATGTAATTATTCACAGCCTAGACTCCCCTGTCGGTAGATATACAAGTTAATATGAAAGATTAATCAGTGTGTGTGTGTGTGTGTGTGTGTGTGTGTGTGTGTGTGTGTGTGTGTGTGTGTGTGTGTGTGTGTGTGTGTGTGTGTGTGTGTGTGTGTGTGTGTGTGTGTGTGTGTGTGTGTGCGCCTGAACATCATAGCTAATCAGCTTCACAAACATGATACTTGGTGCTTTTCATCACACCATATGCAGCTCGTGGGTTATTAATCTTTACTCAATAATTTATCTTCCCTAAATGATAGAAAAATTCTTGTCAGTCTTAGGGGCCCTTATAAAGGATGCTGATTCATTTGCAGGGCGATAGGCTTGAATCCCATCGGGAGTCTAAGTTAACATGGCAGCTTGTTGTTATGCCAACTCATTGTTTTACAGAATAATCAACCAGTAACTAATATACAGTTCAGTGCATTCAGGGAGTATAACACACGTCTTGACTTTTACACACATTTCGTTATGTTACAAAGTGGGATTAAAATGGATGTGTCATTTTTTGTTAACGATCTACAGAAAATACGAACATTTGTAAAAAAAAAAACAACAACAACTAATATATATTGATTAGATAAGTGTTCAACCCTTTGTAGTGACTGGGAGTATTGATAGAACCATCCAACGTGTAATTAATAACTTCACCAGGCTCAAAGGGATATTTAATGTCTGCATTTTGTTTTTACCCATCTACCAATAGGTGCCCTTCTTTGGGAGGCATTGGAAAACCTCCCTGGTCTTTGTGGTTGAATCTGTGTTTGAAATTCACTGCTTGACTGAGGGACATTACAGATAGTATGGAATACAGAGCTGAGGGACATTACAGGTAGTATGGAATACAGAGCTGAGGGACATTACAGATAGCAGTATGTGTGGAATACAGAGCTGAGGGACCTTACAGATAGTAGTATGTGTAGTATGTGTGTAGTATGTGTGGAATACAGAGCTGAGGGACATTACAGATAGTAGTATGTGTGGAATACAGAGCTGAGGGACATTACAGATAGTAGTATGTGTGGAATACAGAGCTGAGGGACATTACAGATAGTAGTATGTGTGGAATACAGAGCTGAGGGACATTACATATAGTAGTATGTGTGGAATACAGAGGTGAGGGACATTACAGATAGTAGTGTGTGTGGAATACAGAGCTGAGGTAGTCATTTAGGGGTGGCAGAGTAGCCTAGTGGTTAGAGCGTTGGACTAGTAACCGGAAGGTTGCGAGTTCAAACCCCTGAGCTGACAAGGTACTAATCTGTCGTTCTGCCCCTGAACAGGCAGTTAACCCACTGTTCCCAGGCCGTCATTGAAAATAAGAATGTGTTCTTAACTGACTTGCCTGGTTAAATAAAGGTAAAATTTAAAAAAATTCAGAAGTTTTAAACAAGTTAAAACATTATTATTGCACACAACATTTGTAAAGGAAACTTATTATGTGACTTGTTAACCAAATATTTATTCCTGAACATATTTAGGCCATAACAAACGGGTTGATAACGTATCGACTCAAGACATTTGAGCTTTTCATTTTTTATTATTTTTTTTAAAACAATTAAGAAACATAATTCCACTTTGACAATATGCAGTATTGTGTGTAGGCCAGTGTCCCCCCCAAAAAATCTAAATGGTATATATTTTAAATTCAGGCTGTAACACAACAAAAATGTGTAAAAAGTCAAGGTGTGTGAATACTTGCTGAAGGCCCTGTATATTACCCATCATTAGCGTTTACATGTTCATTTGAGAGCCTCGCCAGGTTTAACAACATTACTTGGACTCTCGGTAGCTAAGCCGTCCCCGGAGCTGTCATTACAACTGAGATATAAACTTGATTTAGGATCTTTCACATTTCCATTGTCTCAGAGTAGATTCCGTGGATTCCGTTGTAGAATGTAAACAGTATAGCACTGGGTGTCGGCATTTCGTTTGATATATTGATCAGCTCATCTGGGTCCAATTCAATGGATCACTCCTCACTCCTGTGCTTTCCCTATTCAGTGCACTAGTTTTGACCAGAGCCCTATTCCCTATTCAGTGCACTAGTTTTGACCAGAGCCCTATTCTCTATACTGTGCACTAGTTTTGACCAGAGCCCTATTCTCTATACTGTGCACTAGTTTTGACCAGAGCCCTATTCTCTATACTGTGCACTAGTTTTGACCAGAGCCCTATTCTCTGTACTGTGCACTAGTTTTGACCAGAGCTCTATTCCCTATTCAGTGCACTAGTTTTGACCAGAGCTCTATTCCCTATTCAGTGCACTAGTTTTGACCAGAGCCCTATTCTCTATACTGTGCACTAGTTTTGACCAGAGCCCTATTCTCTATACTGTGCACTAGTTTTGACCAGAGCCCTATTCTCTATACTGTGCACTAGTTTTGACCAGAGCCCTATTCTCTATACTGTGCACTAGTTTTGACCAGAACCCTATTCTCTATACTGTGCACTAGTTTGACCAGAGCCCTATTCTCTATACTGTGCACTAGTTTTGACCAGAGCCCTATTCTCTATACTGTGCACTAGTTTTGACCAGAGCCCTATTCTCTATACTGTGCACTAGTTTTGACCAGAGCTCTATTCCCTATTCAGTGCACTAGTTTTGACCAGAGCCCTATTCTCTATACTGTGCACTAGTTTTGACCAGAGCCCTATTCTCTATACTGTGCACTAGTTTTGACCAGAGCCCTATTCCCTATACTGTGCACTAGTTTTGACCAGAGCCCTATTCTCTATACTGTGCACTAGTTTTGACCAGAGCCCTATTCCCTATACTGTGCACTAGTTTTGACCAGAGCCCTATTCTCTATACTGTGCACTAGTTTTGACCAGAGCCCTATTCTCTATACTGTGCACTAGTTTTGACCAGAGCCCTATTCTCTATACTGTGCACTAGTTTTGACCAGAGCCCTATTCTCTATACTGTGCACTAGTTTTGACCAGAGCCCTATTCCCTATACTGTGCACTAGTTTTGACCAGAGCCCTATTCTCTATACTGTGCACTAGTTTTGACCAGAGCCCTATTCTCTATACTGTGCACTAGTTTTGACCAGAACCCTATTCTCTATACTGTGCACTAGTTTGACCAGAGCCCTATTCTCTATACAGTGCACTAGTTTTGACCAGAGCCCTATTCTCTATGCTGTGCACTAGTTTTGACCAGAGCCCTATTCTCTATACAGTGCACTAGTTTTGACCAGAGCCCTATTCTCTATACTGTGCACTAGTTTTGACCAGAGCCCTATTCTCTATACTGTGCACTAGTTTTGACCAGAGCCCTATTCTCTATACTGTGCACTAGTTTTGACCAGAGCCCTATTCCCTATACTGTGCACTAGTTTTGACCAGAGCCCTATTCCCTATGCTGTGCACTAGTTTTGACCAGAGCCCTATTCCCTATTCCCTATGCTGTGCACTAGTTTTGACCAGAGCCCTATTCCCTATACTGTGCACTAGTTTGACCAGAGCCCTATTCCCTATGCTGTGCACTAGTTTTGACCAGAGCCCTATTCCCTATGCTGTGCACTAGTTTTGACCAGAGCCCTATTCCCTATACTGTGCACTAGTTTTGACCAGAGCCCTATTCCCTATACTGTGCACTAGTTTTGACCAGAGCCCTATTCCCTATACTGTGCACTAGTTTGACCAGAGCCCTATTCCCTATACTGTGCACTAGTTTTGACCAGAGCCCTATTCTCTATACTGTGCACTAGTTTTGACCAGAGCCCTATTCTCTATACTGTGCACTAGTTTTGACCAGAGCCCTATAGCCCTATTCACTATACTGTGCACTAGTTTTGACCAGAGCCCTATTCCCTATAGTGTGCACTAGTTTTGACCAGAGCCCTATTCTCTATACTGTGCACTAGTTTTGACCAGAGCCCTATTCTCTATACTGTGCACTAGTTTTGACCAGAGCCCTATTCCCTATACTGTGCACTAGTTTTGACCAGAGCCCTATTCTCTATACTGTGCACTAGTTTTGACCAGAGCCCTATTCCCTATACTGTGCACTAGTTTTGACCAGAGCCCTATTCTCTATACTGTGCACTAGTTTTGACCAGAGCCCTATTCTCTATACTGTGCACTAGTTTTGACCAGAGCCCTATTCCCTATACTGTGCACTAGTTTTGACCAGAGCCCTATTCCCTATACTGTGCACTAGTTTTGACCAGAGCCCCATTCCCTATACTGTGCACTAGTTTTGACCAGAGCCCTATTCCCTATACTGTGCACTCGTTTTGACCAGAGCCCTATTCCCTATACTGTGCACTAGTTTTGACCAGAGCCCTATTCCCTATTCAGTGCACTAGTTTTGACCAGAGCCCTATTCCCTATACTGTGCACTAGTTTTGACCAGAGCCCTATTCTCTATACTGTGCACTAGTTTTGACCAGAGCCCTATTCCCTATACTGTGCACTAGTTTTGACCAGAGCCCTATAGCCCTATTCTCTATACTGTGCACTAGTTTTGACCAGAGCCCTATTCTCTATACTGTGCACTAGTTTTGACCAGAGCCCTATTCCCTATACTGTGCTCCAGTATTAAGCGGAGCCCTTTGGGCACTATAAAGGACACAGTGTAACATTTGGGAAGCAGACTGCTCTCTGTGATCTGTTAAAGGAACTCTGGGAAGCTCCAGTAATTCAGCAGTGTCACCCAGCTTTCCTCCCACTATAAATCACATTACTACGGACTAACGCCAGGAGACACAGACCATTGATTAGTAGCCACTGAATTCCCCCTTTCAGAGAACCTTTTAAACATGGGATGATGATACTAAATCTATTGGTGCTCAGACACCAATGGACTGCAACAGGACACTGCAACCACGTTCACCCACCGTCCCTGCTTTCACTTGGAAATGGCCAGGTCATTTATTGGCTCCCATTGAGGTGACACCACGGCCCATCCCTTTTGAAGAGTTCCTCTGTTTCATGCTCCCTCGGTCTTCATTAGGCCCCGGTACGTAGCGGAGCCCTATTGGAAACGGCCAGGTCATTTATTGGCTCCCATTGAAGTGACACCACGGCCCATCAACGTTGAAGAGTTTCTCTGTTTCATGCTCCCTCAGTCTTCATTAGGCCCCGGTACGTAGCGGAGCCCTATTGGAAACGACAGGTCGGTTAGGCTATCAGCTTTAGCTTCACCGATACACTATTCACCTCTCACCGTTCTCTCCCATCACCCGCCATTAACACGACAACACTGTTCTATTAGCGGCAGCTTTGTTAAAGGGGATGTGTCAAGAGGAGTCATTCCTTAAAGGGTATGTGAAGATAGTGGAGTCTGACTGGACACCTCATCTCCTTGGGTTTTCAATGAAGGGTTTTTAGGAGAACGAGAACAGAAAGGTTTTTTTAAAATGGGATCCGTCACACACACCCGTCTCTGACAGATATCTGAGAATTTCAATGAAATACACAGACAAAAGACAAAATAGACTGAACCTGATTCAGCAGCTATGTAGGGTCTGGGTGGGTGAGTCATTGGTACTTTAATGGCAACCCTATTTCATATTTAGTGCACTACTTTTCACAAGGGCTTAGTCAAACGTAGTGTACTATATATTTAATAGGGTGCCATTTGGAGTCAAGGCTGAATCTTCCTGGGGCGGATTGGAACCTCCATTTGTATCCTCTAGCAGCCCTCCATTCAACCCCCCTCCATTCAACCCCCCTCAATTCAATCCCCTCCATTCAACCTCCTCCATTCAATCCCCTCCATTCAACCTCCTTCATTCAACCCCCTCCATTCAACATTAATCACTATTTGTCTGCTATTAGCAGCAGAAAATGGATAACCTTGGCATGTAATGACATCATCCATCGTAAGAATAGCTACAGTCAGTGAGAAATTAATAGCAACCAGAAAGCACTAGAGTAGCATTCAGCTGTACACCTTAAACAAATGAACAACAATCAGAAAGCACTAGAGTAGCATTCAGCTCTACACCTTAAACAAATGAATAACAATCAGAAAGCACTAGAGTAGCATTCAGCTCTAAACCTTAAACAAATGAATAGCAACCAGAAAGCACTAGAGTAGCATTCAGCTCTAAACCTTAAACAAATGAATAACAACCAGAAAGCACTAGAGTAGCATTCAGCTGTACACCTTAAACAAATGAATAACAATCAGAAAGCACTAGAGTAGCATTCAGCTGCACACCTTAAACAAAGAACATGCTAATATACACTCCAGTGGTCGTGCTAGAGTACGGTAATGACAGTTTTGTATGTTGTGCGGGTCATCTCGGTAAGCTAGCTTGCTTAGTTGGGTCTCTGTGAGATAGTTAACTGGCTCTGTGTTAGATATTTTACGGTATCTAGCTGGTCCTTAGTCCTTGGGGCGGCAGGTAGCCTCGTGGTAGCCTAGGCCGTCATTGTAAATACGAATTTGTTCTTAACTGACTTGCCTAGTTAAGTAAAGATTACATTTTAAATGTAAAGATGGTTAACTGGGCCTGAGTTAGAGAACTAGATTCCAATGTTAGCTAGCTAGCTGAGCCTGTGTTGTAGAGTATGTTAATGAGGGTTCTATAAGAGTCTGTGTTAGCTAGCTAGCTGAGCCTGTGTTGTAGAGTATGTTAATGAGTGTTCTATAAGGGTCTGTGTTAGCTAGCTAGCTGAGCCTGTGTTGTAGGGTATGTTAATGAGTGTTCTATAAGGGTCTGTGTTAGCTAGCTAGCTGAGCCTGTGTTGTAGGGTATGTTAATGAGTGTTCTATAAGAGTCTGTGTTAGCTAGCTAGCTGAGCCTGTGTTGTAGAGTATGTTAATGAGGGTTCTATAAGGGTTTGTGTTAGCTAGCTAGCTGAGCCTGTGTTGTAGAGTATGTTAATGAGTGTTCTATAAGGGTCTGTGTTAGCTAGCTAGCTGAGCCTGTGTTGTAGAGTATGTTAATGAGTGTTCTATAAGGGTCTGTGTTAGCTAGCTAGCTGAGCCTGTGTTGTAGGGTATGTTAATGAGTGTTCTATAAGAGTCTGTGTTAGCTAGCTAGCTGAGCCTGTGTTGTAGAGTATGTTAATGAGTGTTCTATAAGGGTCTGTGTTAGCTAGCTAGCTGAGCCTGTGTTGTAGGGTATGTTAATGAGTGTTCTATAAGTAGCTGAGCCTGTGTTGTAGAATGAGTGTTCTATAAGGGTCTGTGTTAGCTAGCCAGCTGAGCCTGTGTTGTAGCTAGCTAGCTGAGCCTGTGTTGTAGGGTATGTTAATGAGTGTTCTATAAGGGTCTGTGTTAGCTAGCTAGCTGAGCCTGTGTTGTAGAGTATGTTAATGAGTGTTCTATAAGGGTCTGTGTTAGCTAGCTAGCTGAGCCTGTGTTGTAGAGTATGTTAATGAGTGTTCTATAAGAGTCTGTGTTAGCTAGCTAGCTGAGCCTGTGTTGTAGAGTATGTTAATGAGTGTTCTATAAGGGTCTGTGTTAGCTAGCTAGCTGAGCCTGTGTTGTAGAGTATGTTAATGAGTGTTCTATAAGGGTCTGTGTTAGCTAGCTAGCTGAGCCTGTGTTGTAGGGTATGTTAATGAGTGTTCTATAAGGGTCTGTGTTAGCTAGCTAGCTGAGCCTGTGTTGTAGGGTATGTTAATGGGTGTTCTATAAGGGTCTGTGTTAGCTAGCTAGCTGAGCCTGTGTTGTAGAGTATGTTAATGAGTGTTCTATAAGGGTCTGTGTTAGCTAGCTAGCTGGGCCTGTGTTATACCCTCCAGACAAGCTTCAATGCCATACAACTCTCCTTCCGTGGCCTCCAATTGCTCTTAAATACAAGTAAAACTAAATGCATGCGCTTCAACCGATCGCTGCCTGCACCTGCCCGCATCACTACTCTGGACGGTTCTGACTTAGAATATGTGGACAACTACAAATACCTAGGTGTCTGGTTAGACTGTAAACTCTCCTTCTAGACTCGCATCTCCAATCCAAAGTTTACTCATGCTGCCAAACATACCCTTGTAAAACTGACCATCCTACCAATTCTCGACTTTGGCGATGTCATTTACAAAATAGCCTCCAATACCCTACTCAACAAATTGGATGCAGTCTATCACAGTGCAATCCGTTTTGTCACCAAAGCCCCATATACTACCCACCATTGCGACCTGTACGCTCTCGTTGGCTGGCCCTCGCTTCATAATCGTCGCCAAACCCACTGGCTCCAGGTCATCTACAAGACCCTGCTAGGTAAAGTCCCCCCTTATCTCAGCTCGCTGGTCACCATAGCATCTCCCACCTGTAGCACACGCTCCAGCAGGTATATCTCTCTGGTCACCCTCAAAACCAATTCTTCCTTTGGCCGCCTCTCCTTCCAGTTCTCTGCTGCCAACGACTGGAACGAACTACAAAAATCTCTGAAACTGGAAACACTTATCTCCCTCACTAGCTTTAAGCACCAGCTGTCAGAGCAGCTCACAGATTACTGCACCTGTACATCTATAATTTAGCCTAAACAACTACCTCTCCCCCAACTGTATTTATTTATTTAGCTCCTTTGCACCCCATTATTTCTATCTCTACTTTATACATTCTTCCACTACAAATCAACCATTCCAGTGTTTTACTTGCTATATTGTATTTACTTCGCCACCATGGCCTTTTTTTTGCCTTTACCTCCCTTATCTCACCTCATTTGCTCACATCGTATATAGACTTATTTTTCTACTGTTTTATTGACTGTATGTTTGTTTTATTCCATGTGTAACTCTGTGTCGTTGTATCTGTCGAACTGCTTTGCTTGGCCAGGTCGCAAATGTAAATGAGAACTATAAGTTCTATAAGGGTCTGTGTTAGCTAGCTAACTGGGCCTGTGAAATAGGGTATGTTAATGAGTTCTATAAGGGTCTGTGCTAGCTAGCTAGCTGGGCCTGTGAAATAGGGTATGTTAATGAGTTCTATAAGGGTCTGTGTTAGCTAGCTAACTGGGCCTGTGAAATAGGGTATGTTAATGAGTTCTATAAGGGTCTGTGTTAGCTAGCTAACTGGGCCTGTGAAATAGGGTATGTTAATGAGTTCTATAAGGGTCTGTCTTAGCTAGCTAACTGGGCCTGTGAAATAGGGTATGTTAATGAGTTCCATAAGGGTCTGTGTTAGCTAGCTAACTGGGCCTGTGAAATAGGGTATTTCAATGAGTGTTGGATAGGATGTGGAGATTCCTGGCTCCTCATTGACATTCAGACGATGGCAGCAGAATGAATCAGCACACTGAATATTCTGACAGCGTATAGTTCTCGGCAGAGTAGTTTTATACTCTGTATTTACATGACATCACATCATAGCTCTTCAGCTGTCAGGACATAATAGCAACACACAAGCTGCCAAATAAAATAACAAAATACCTGAACAGGAATAAAAACTATTTATGTCAGTTGGTTGGTTGTACCACTCTCTTCCAGGTGTTAGCTAGTTAGCTGAGCCTGTGAAATAGGGTATGTTAATGGATGTTCAATACAGGTCTGTGTTAGCTAGCTGGGTCAGTGTTAGCTAGCTGGGTCTGTGTTAGTAGCTGTTCAGTAGATAGCTGGGTCTCTGTTAGATCCGGGTTAGTGTGCTAGCTGGGTCTCTGTTAGAGCCGGGTTAGTGTGCTGGCTGGGTCTCTGTTAGAGCAGGGTTAGTGTGTTAGCTGGGTCTCTGTTAGAGCAGGGTTAGTGTGTTAGCTGGGTCTCTGTTAGAGCAGGGTTAGTGTGTTAGCTGGGTCTCTGTTAGAGCAGGGTTAGTGTGTTAGCTGGGTCTCTGTTAGAGCAGGGTTAGTGTGTTAGCTGGGTCTCTGTTAGAGCAGGGTTAGTGTGTTAGCTGGGTGTCTGTTAGAGCAGGGTTAGTGTGTTAGCTGGGTCTCTGTTAGAGCAGGGTTAGTGTGTTAGCTGGGTCTCTGTTAGAGCAGGGTTAGTGTGTTAGCTGGGTCTCTGTTAGAGCAGGGTTAGTGTGTTAGCTGGGTCTCTGTTAGAGCAGGGTTAGTGTGTTAGCTGGGTCTCTGTTAGAGACTGGTTAGTGTGTTAGCTGGGTCTCTGTTAGAGCAGGGTTAGTGTGCTAGCTGGGTCTGTGTTAGAGCAGGGTTAGTGTGCTAGCTGGGTCAGTGTTAGCTAGCTGGGTCTGTGTTAGTAGCTGTTCAGTAGATAGCTGGGTCTCTGTTAGATCCGGGTTAGTATGCTAGCTGGGTCTCTGTTAGAGCAGGGCTAGTGTGTTAGCTGGGTCTCTGTTAGAGCAGGGTTAGTGTGCTAGCTGGGTCAGTGTTAGCTAGCTGGGTCTGTGTTAGTAGCTGTTCAGTAGATAGCTGGGTCTCTGTTAGATCCGGGTTAGTGTGCTAGCTGGGTCTCTGTTAGAGCCAGGTTAGTGTGCTGGCTGGGTCTCTGTTAGAGCAGGGTTAGTGTGCTAGCTGGGTCTCTGTTAGAGCCGGGTTAGTGTGTTAGCTGGGTCTCTGTTAGAGCAGGGTTAGTGTGTTAGCTGGGTCTCTGTTAGAGCAGGGTTAGTGTGTTAGCTGGGTCTCTGTTAGAGCAGGGTTAGTGTGCTGGCTGGTTATAAAGGTCTGTGTGATTCCTCCAGGGGCCCGGAAGATGTCCTCTAATGAGTCTTGTTATCCCATGTTCCTGTATGGGACAGTAATGAGAGGTCCTCTGCCTCCCGACACACACACACACACACACACACACACACACACACACACACACACACACACACACACACACACACACACACACACACACACACACACACACACACACACACACACACACACACACACACACACACACACACACACACACACACACACACACACACACACACACACACACACACACACACACACACACACACACACACACACACACACACACACACACACACACACACACACACACACACACCAACACCACAACCCGACATGTACTGTAGAGGTCCATTAGTTTGCCACTTTAAAGGATAAACTGTGTTTCTGCCTGGCTAGCTGCCATGCTTATAATAAATGCATAGAGCTCTAGCTAATTAGCATCATGCATAGCTGTGGAAGTTTTGTTGGTGTAGGGGTCAAAACAATACGTTGTTTACTTATCGCGTGGTGGGTGAGAAACGTGACCTTTGGCCCCCGTAGTAGCATATCGCAACACTGCTGCTTGTGCTCTTACGGCTGCTTCTTAGAGGTCTGTCTGGTTAAGATGCTCTGGAAACTAACTCTGCCTGGTTAAGATGCTGTGGAAACTAACTCTGCCTGGTTAAGATGCTGTGGAAACTAAGTCTGCCGGATTAAGATGCTGTGGAAACTAAGTCTGACTGGTTAAGATACTGTTTAAACTAAGTCTGCCTGATTAAGATGCTGTGGAAGCTAACTCTGCCAGGTTAAGATGCTGTGGAAACTAAGTCTGCCTGATTAAGATGCTGTGGAAACTAAATCTGACTGGTTAAGATGCTGTGGAAACTAACTCTGCCTGGTTAAGATGCTGTGGAAACTAACTCTGCCTGGTTAAGATGCTGTGGAAACTAACTCTGCCAGGTTAAGATGCGGAAACTAACTCTGCCTGGTTAAGATGCTGTGGAAACTAACTCTGCCTGGTTAAGATGCTGTTTAAACTAACTCTGCCTGGTTAAGATGCTGTTTAAACTAACTCTGCCAGATTAAGATGCTGTTTAAACTAACTCTGCCGGATTAAGATGCTGTGGAAACTAACTCTGCCTGGTTAAGATGCTGTGGAAACTAACTCTGCCTGGTTAAGATGCTGTTTAAACTAACTCTGCCTGATTAAGATGCTGTTTAAACTAACTCTGCCTGGTTAAGATGCTGTTTAAACTAACTCTGCCTGGTTAAGATGCTCTGGAAACTAACTCTGCCTGGTTAAGATGCTGTGGAAACTAACTCTGCCTGATTAAGATGCTGTGGAAACTAACTCTGCCTGGTTAAGATGCTGTGGAAACTAACTCTGCCTGGTTAAGATGCTGTTTAAACTAAGTCTGCCTGATTAAGATCCTGTGGAAACTAACTCTTCCTGGTTAAGATGCTGTGGAAACTAACTCTGCCTGGTTAAGATGCTGTTTAAACTAACTCTGCCTGGTTAAGATGCTGTGGAAACTAACTCTGCCTGATTAAGATGCTGTGGAAACTAACTCTGCCTGGTTAAGATGCTGTGGAAACTAACTCTGCCTGGTTAAGATGCTGTGGAAACTAACTCTGCCAGGTTAAGATGCTGTGGAAACTAACTCTGCCTGGTTAAGATGCTGTGGAAACTAACTCTGCCTGGTTAAGATGCTGTGGAAACTAACTCTGCCTGGTTAAGATGCTGTGGAAACTAACTCTGCCTGGTTAAGATGCTGTGGAAACTAACTCTGCCTGGTTAAGATGCTGTGGAAACTAACTCTGCCTGGTTAAGATGCTGTTTAAACTAACTCTGCCTGGTTAAGATGCTGTGGAAACTAACTCTGCCTGGTTAAGATGCTGTTTAAACTAACTCTGCCTGGTTAAGATGCTGTGGAAACTAACTCTGCCTGGTTAAGATGCTGTGGAAACTAACTCTGCCTGGTTAAGATGCTGTGGAAACTAACTCTGCCTGGTTAAGATGCTGTGGAAACTAACTCTGCCTGGTTAAGATGCTGTGGAAACTAACTCTGCCTGGTTAAGATGCTGTTTAAACTAACTCTGCCTGGTTAAGATGCTGTGGAAACTAACTCTGCCTGGTTAAGATGCTGTTTAAACTAAGTGTACGGCTGGTTAAGATGCTGTGGAAACTAAACTGCATGAGCTTTCTCATCCTACAGTTACAAGTAACAACAACTCCATTCAGAATATTAAGTAGCAGCCTGCCTGTTGGCCCTTGGTCGTTGTAGCCTAGCTATTAGCCTAGTGCCGCTGTGATTACTTTTGATTGGCCAACAACAACTGTAATTCCATCTTTCATTGATTAGATATCTCCTAACTTTTTCCACATGGGAGGCTCTATGACTGTAGTCTATTGCTGCTTTGATGACTTCTGATTGGCCAACAACAACAACAACAACAACAACAACAACAACAACAACAACAACAACAAGCTCCCGTCTGGAAGCAAGAGCAGCAGCATAAATGATAACGTGTCTCTCTCTCTCTAAGGCAACGATGGTGTTTAGATTTGTACGACAGGCATTTCAGTTGAAGGCTTTCGGTTGTACAACTGACTAGGTCTCCCCTTTCCCTTTCCCTTCTGGGAAAAGTCTGTTCAAATTACAGATGCTGTGGAAACTACCCCCTGGTTAGATGAGACCCGTGACAATCATGTTCATCAGTTCCTATGCTGTGGAAACTAAACAGTCCCGTGACAATCAAGTCATCAGTTCCTACCCAGACCCATGACAATCACATCAGTTCCCTTGGTCGTGTACCTAGCTATTAGCCTAGACCGCTGTGACAATCACATCAGTTCCTACCCAGAGACCCGTGACAATCACATCAGTTCCCTACCCAGACCCGTGACAATCACATCAGTTCCTACCCGAGACCCGTGACAATCACATCAGTTCCTACCCAGACCCGTGACAATCACATCAGTTCCTACTGGAGACCCGTGACAATCACATCATAAATGATAACGTCCTACCCAGACCCACGATGGTGACAATCACATCAGTTCCTACGACAGGCCAGTGACAATCACATCAGTTCCTACCCAGACCCGTGACAATCACATCAGTTCCTACCCAGACCCGTGAAATCACATCAGTTCCTACCCAGACCCGTGACAATCACATCAGTTCCTACCCAGACCCGTGACAATCACATCAGTCCTACCCGAGACCCATGACAATCACATCAGTTCCGACCCAGACCCGTCAATCACATCAGTTCCTACCCAGACCCGTGACAATCACATCAGTTCCTACCCAGACCCGTGACAATCACATCAGTTCCTACCCAGACCCGTGACAATCACATCAGTTCCGACCCAGACCCGTGACAATCACATCAGTTCGACCCAGACCAGTGACAATCATATCAGTTCCTACCCAGACCCGTGACAATCACATCAGTTCCTACCCAGACCCGTGACAATCACATCAGTTCCTACCCAGACCCGTGACAATCACATCAGTTCCTACCCAGACCCGTGACAATCACATCAGTTCCTACCCAGACCCGTGACAATCACATCAGTTCCTACCCAGACCCGTGACAATCACATCAGTTCCTACCCGAGACCTGTGACAATCACATCAGTTCCTACCCAGACCCGTGACAATCACATCAGTTCCTACCCAGACCCGTGACAATCACATCAGTTCCTACCCAGACCCGTGACAATCACATCAGTTCCTACCCAGACCCGTGACAATCACATCAGTTCCTACCCAGACCCGTGACAATCACATCAGTTCCTACCCAGACCCGTGACAATCACATCAGTTCCGACCCAGACCCGTGACAATCACATCAGTTCCTACCCAGACCCGTGACAATCACATCAGTTCCGACCCGAGACCCGTCAGTTCCTACCCTGACCCGTGATAATCATATCAGTTCCGACACAATCACATCAGTTCCTACCCCCGTGACAGACCCAGTTCCTACCTGAGTGACAATCACATCAGTTCCTACCCAGACCCGTGACAATCACATCAGTTCCCCGAGACCCGTGACAATCACATCAGTTCCCGACCCAGACCCGTGACAATCACATCAGTTCCTACCCGAGACCCGTGACAATCAGTTCCCGTGACAATCACATCAGTTCCCAGACCCGTGACAATCACATCAGTTCCTACCCAGACCCGTGACAATCACATCAGTTCCGACCCAGACCCGTGACAATCACATCAGTTCCTACAGACCCGTGACAATCACATCTTACCCAGTCCCGTGACAATCACATCAGTTCTTACCCAGTCCCGTGACAATCACATCAGTTCTTACCCAGTCCCGTGACAATCACATCAGTTCTTACCCAGTCCCGTGACAATCACATCAGTTCTTACCCAGTCCCGTGACAATCACATCAGTTCCTACCCAGACCCGTGACAATCACATCAGTTCCTACCCAGACCCGTGACAATCACATCAGTTCCTACCCAGACCCGTGATAATCACATCAGTTCCTACCCAGACCCGTGACAATCACATCAGTTCCTACCCAGACCCGTGACAATCACATCAGTTCTTACCCAGACCCGTGACAATCACATCAGTTCCTACCCAGACCCGTGATAATCACATCAGTTCTTACCCAGACCCGTGACAATCACATCAGTTCCTACCCGAGACCCGTGACAATCACATTAGTTCTTACCCAGACCCGTGACAATCACATCAGTTCCTACCCAGACTCGTGACGTTATTTAGAATTCTGGAACCGGAACCGCTCGGGTCCCAGATCGGGTTTCGAGTATTCGGTATCCGTGAAGACATCGAGCACACAGGTTGTTATAATCTGGATCGGATACTACCTTAACGGGAAGTTTGGACCTGTCCTAGCTAACTACAGTACCAGTCAAACGTTTGGATACACCTACTCATTCAAGGATTTTTCTTTATTTTTACTATTTTCTACATTGTAGAATAATAGTGAAGACATCAACACAAAATCACTTTTAACAAGGCACACCGGATAATTGAAATGGATTCCAGGTGACTTCCTCATGAAGCTGGTTGACAGAATGCCAAGAGTGTCCAAATCTGTCATCAAGGCAAAGGGTGGCTACTTTGAAGAATCTAAAATCGAAATAATATTTAGATTTGTTTCAACACTTTTTGGTTACTGCATGATTCCATATGTATTACTTCATAGTGTTGATCTCTTCACTATTATTTTAAAATGTAGAAAATAGTAAAATAGTAAAAATAAAGATCAACCCTTGAATGAGTCCAAACTTTTGACTGGTGCTGTAACTCAAAAGGCCTTGTGCACCTCTTGATGTCTTACTGCACCCACTCTATCTACTTCATCTCAGCTAGCTTACTGTCAATTACTCTCTCACTCTTGTGAAATCTTTACATAAAGTCCTTAATTGGACACGGAGACGGAAGCTGTCACCACCTTGACTATTCTATAATATATGCCATTTAGCTGACGCTTTTATCCAAAGCGACTTACAGTCATGTGTGCATACATTCTACGTATGGGTGGTCCCGGGAATCGAACCCACTACCCTGGCGTTACAAGCGCCATGCTCTACCAACTGAGCTACAGAAGGACATTCTGACAGCGTGTAGTTCTCGGCGGAGCAGTTTTATACGTTGTATTTACATGACATCACATCATAGCTCTTCAGCTGTCAGGACATAATAGCAACACACAAGCTGCCAAATAAAATAACAAAATACCTAATAAAAACTATTATATCTCCGTTGGTTGGTTGTACCACTCTCTACCAGGTGTTGGTTAGCTGAGCCTGTGAAATAGGGTATGTTAATGGATGTTCTATACAGGTCTGTGTTAGCTAGCTGGGTCTGTTAGTGAGCTAGCTGGGTCTGTGTTAGAAGCTGTTCAGTAGATAGCTGGGTCTGTTAGTGAGCTAGCTGGGTCTGTTAGTGAGCTAGCTGGGTCTGTGTTAGCTAGCTGGGTCTGTTAGTGAGCAAGCTAGGTCTGTGTTAGTAGCTGTTCAGTAGATAGCTGGGTCTGTTAGTGAGCTAGCTGGGTCTGTGTTAGAAGCTGTTCAGTAGATAGCTGGGTCTGTTAGTGAGCTAGCTGGGTCTGTGTTAGAAGCTGTTCAGTAGATAGCTGGGTCTGTTAGTGAGCTAGCTGGGTCTGTGTTAGAAGCTGTTCAGTAGATAGCTGGGTCTGTTAGTGAGCTAGCTGGGTCTGTGTTAGAAGCTGTTCAGTAGATAGCTGGGTCTGTTAGTGAGCTAGCTGGGTCTGTTAGTGAGCTAGCTGGGTCTGTGTTAGCTAGCTGGGTCTGTTATTGAGCGAGCTGGGTCTGTGTTAGAAGCAGTTCAGTAGATAGCTGGGTCTGTTAGTGAGCTAGCTGGGTCTGTGTTAGAAGCTGTTCAGTAGATAGCTGGGTCTGTTAGTGAGCTAGCTGGGTCTGTGTTAGAAGCTGTTCAGTAGATAGCTGGGTCTGTTAGTGAGCTAGCTGGGTCTGTGTTAGAAGCTGTTCAGTAGATAGCTGGGTCTGTTAGTGAGCTAGCTGGGTCTGTGTTAGAAGCTTTTCAGTAGATAGCTGGGTCTGTTCGTGAGCTAGCTGGGTCTGTTAGTGAGTTAGCTGGGTCTGTGTTAGCTAGCTGGGTCTGTTATTGAGCGAGCTGGGTCTGTTAGTGAGCTAGCTGGGTCTGTGTTAGAAGCTGTTCAGTAGATAGCTGGGTCTGTTAGTGAGCTAGCTGGGTCTGTTAGTGAGCTAGCTGGGTCTGTGTTAGAAGCTGTTCAGTAGATAGCTGGGTCTGTTAGTGAGCTAGCTGGGTCTGTGTTAGAAGCTGTTCAGTAGATAGCTGGGTCTGTTAGTGAGCTAGCTGGGTCTGTGTTAGAAGCTGTTCAGTAGATAGCTGGGTCTGTTCGTGAGCTAGCTGGGTCTGTTAGTGAGTTAGCTGGGTCTGTGTTAGCTAGCTGGGTCTGTTAGTGAGCTAGCTGGGTCTGTGTTAGCTTGCTGGGTCTGTGTTAGAAGCTGTTCAGAATACCTGAACAGGAATAACAAAATAATATATCTCCATTGGTTGGTTGTACCACTCTTCATCTGTTCACAAAAGCACAATAAAAGTGCAGTGTGTTTTCCTGGTCTTTGAAGCCCCTCTACATCTCGCTCAATTGAGTCTAATTACCATTGTTATGTTATTTTAAGTGCAGGCATCAAGACCCAGCTCCAATGGATCAAGAAGAGGACACTACAGTAGAGATAACAGTCCTCCACGTTTGCTTATTTTACTCTATAAATATTTAACAGCTGGCTGGCAGATCTGTGGCACGGTATACTGCAGGAAATGGTAATGGAGGCTTGATCAAACGGGATGATCTTCTCTTTGTACCTATGTGGAGGGTGACGAGGGGAGGGGTGGACGATGTGGAGGGTGACGAGGGGAGGGGTGGACGATGTGATCTGGAGCGTAGAGTATAAAGTGACCTAGATTTCCACCCAACCATCCACTCACTCACTCACCCACCCATAAACCACCCACCCACCCAACCACCCACCCACCCACCCACCCAACCACTCAACCAACCACCCACCCACCCAACCACCCACCCACCCACCCACCCACCCATAAAACCACCCAACCACCCACCCACCCACCCATAAAACCACCCAACCACCCATCCAAACACTCAACCACCCACCCACCCAAAGACTTGGTCGTCCGACAGCAAAGGAGATTTGATGAAAGCTGAAAGCAACACTTGAGCCCCCAAAAGGAGAGAGAGAGAGAGAGAGAGAGAGAGAGAGAGAGAGAGAGAGAGAGAGAGAGAGAGAGAGAGAGAGAGAGAGAGTCAGAGGAGAGAGTCAGAGGGAGAGAGAGAGAGAGAGAGGGAGAGTCAGAGAGAGTCAGAGGAGAGTCAGAGGGAGAGAGAGAGAGAGAGAGAGAGAGAGAGAGAGAGAGTCAGAGGGAGAGAGAGAGAGAGAGAGAGAGAGAGAGAGGGAGAGAGAGAGAGAGAGAGAGAGAGAGGGAGAGAGAGAGAGAGTCAGAGGGAGAGAGAGAGAGTCAGAGAGAGAGTCAGAGAGAGAGTCAGAGAGAGAGTCAGAGGGAGAGAGAGAGAGAGAGAGAGAGAGTCAGAGAGAGAGTCAGAGGGAGAGAGAGGGGAGAGAGAGAGAGAGTCAGAGGGAGAGACTTGTCTGTTTCAGAAGGGCCTTGTTTTAAAGCCATCCCAGAGAAACAGAGTTCAGCATTGTGTTTGCCTGCCCTACCCTGCTCTGTGATGTAGTTTGATCTGGCTTTAGCTGCCAAGGCTAAATATTACATGAGTCTCTTGAGTGCTCCGGTTCTCTGGGTGACTGGGTTGTGTCAGGGTGGATAAGACAATCCACCTCTTTAGTTCTCTGGTACTCTGGGTGACTGGGTGGTGACAGTGGTGATGACAGGGTGGTGAAAGTGAAAGGATGGTGACAGGGTGGTGACAGTGGTGATGACAGGATGGTGACAGTGACAGGGTGGTGACAGGGTGGTGACAGGGTGATGACAGGGTGGTGACAGTGACAGGGTGATGACAGGATGATGACAGGGTGATGACAGGGTGGTGACAGTGGTGATGACAGGGTGGTGACAGTGACAGGGTGATGACAGGGTGGATAAGACAGTCCACCTCTTTAGTTCTCTGGTTCTCTGGGTGACAGGGTAGATAAGACAGTCCACCTCTTTAGTTCTCTGGTTCTCTGGGTGACTGGGTCGTGTAGAGTGGTGACGGTGGTGACTGGGTCGTGTCAGGGTGGATAAGACAGTCCACCTCTTTAGTTCTCTAGGTCTCTGGGTGACTGGGTCGTGACAGGGTGGATAAGACAGTCCACCTCTTTAGTTCTCTAGGTCTCTGGGTGACTGGGTCGTGTCAGGGTGGATAAGACAGTCCACCTCTTTAGTTCTCTGGTTCTCTGGGTGACAGGGTGTTGTAGAGTGGTGACGGTGGTGACTGGGCCGTGACAGGGTGGATAAGACAGTCCACCTCTTTAGTGCTCTGGTTCTCTGGGTGACTGGGTCGTGACAGGGTGGATAAGACAGTCCACCTCTTTAGTTCTCCGGTTCTCTGGGTGACTGGGTCGTGTCAGGGTGGATAAGACAGTCCACCTCTTTAGTTCTCTGGTTCTCTGGGTGACTGGGTTGACAGGGTGGATAAGACAGTCCACCTCTGGGTTCTCTGGGTGACTGGGTCGTGACAGGGTGGATAAGACAGTCCACCTCTTTAGTTCTCTGGTTCTCTGGGTGACTGGGCGTGACAGGGTGGATAAGACAGTCCACCTCTTTAGTTCTCTGGTTCTCTGGGTGACTGGGTCGTGACAGGGTGGATAAGACAGTCCACTCTCTGGGTTGGATAAGTTCTTTAGTTCTCCGGTTCTCTGGGTGACTGGGTCGTGACAGGGTGGATAAGACAGTCCACCTCTTTAGTTCTCTGGTTCTCTGGGTGACTGGGTCGTGACAGGGTGGATAAGACAGTCCACCTCTTTAGTTCTCTGGTTCTCTGGGTGACTGGGTCGTGTCAGGGTGGATAAGACAGTCCACCTCTTTAGTTCTCTGGTACTCTGGGTGACTGGGTGTTGTAGAGTGGTGATGGTGGTTACATGGTGATTATTGGGTGGTGTCAGGATGGTGACAGTGACAGGGTGGTGACAGTGACAGGGTGGTGACAGGGAGGTGACAGGGAGATGACAGTGACAGGGTGGTGACAGTGACAGGGTGGCGTCAGTGACAGGGTGGTGACTAGGTGTTGACAGGGTGGTGACAGGGTGATGACAGGGTGGTGACAGTAACAGGGTGGTGACAGGGTGGTGACTAGGTGTTGACAGGGTGGTGACAGGGTGATGACAGGGTGGTGACAGTAACAGGGTGGTGACAGGGTGATGACAGGGTGGTGACAGGGTGGTGACAGGATGGTGACAGGCTGGTGACAGTGACAGGGTGGTGACAGTGACAGGGTGGTGACATGGTGGTGACAGTGACAGGGTGGTGATAGTAACAGGGTGGTGACAGGGTGGTGACAGTGACAGGGTGGTGACAGGGTGGTGACAGTAACAGGGTGGTGACAGGGTGATGACAGGGTGGTGACATTGACAGGGTGGTGAAAGGGTGAGGACAGAGGCAGGGTGGTGACAGTGACAGGGTGGTGACAGGATGGTGACAGTGATAGGGTGGTGACAGTGACAGGGTGGTGACAGGGTGGTGACAGTGACAGGGTGGTGACAGGATGGTGACAGTGACAGGGTGGTAACAGGGTGGTGACAGTGACAAGGTGGTGACAGGGGATGACAGTGACAGGGTGGTGACAGGGAGGTGACAGTGACAGGGTGGTGACAGTGACAGGGTGGTGACAGTGACAGGGTGGTGACTAGGTTTTGACAGGGTGGTGACAGGGTGGTGACAGGATGGTGACAGTGACAGGGTGGTGACAGGGAGATGACAATGACAGGGTGGTGACAGGGTGGTGACAGGATGGTGACAGTGACAGGGTGGTGACAGGGAGATGACAATGACAGGGTGGTGACAGGATGGTGACAGTGACAGGGTGGTGACAGGGAGATGACAGTGACAGGGTGGTGACAGGGTGGTGACAGGATGGTGACAGTGACAGGGTGGTGACAGGGAGATGACAATGACAGGGTGGTGACAGTGACAGTGACAGTGTGGTGACAGTGACAGGGTGGTGACAGGGTGGTGACATTGACAGGGTGGTGAAAGGGTGAGGACAGAGGCAGGGTGGTGACAGTGACAGGGTGGTGACAGTAACAGGGTGGTGACAGGGTGATGACAGGGTGGTGACAGTAACAGGGTGGTGACAGGGTGATGACAGGGTGGTGACAGTGGCAGGGTGGTGACAGTGACAGGGTGGTGACAGGATGGTGACAGTGACAGGGTGGTGACAGTGACAGGGTGGTGGCAGGGTGGTGACAGTGACAGGGTGGTGACAGGATGGTGACAGAGCCAGGGTGGTGACAGTGACAAGGTGGTGACAGGGTGGTGACAGTGACAGGGTTGTGACAGGTTGGTGACAGGATGGTGACAGTGACAGGGTGGTGACAGGGTGGTAACAGTGACAAGGTGGTGACAGGGGGATGACAGTGACAGGGTGGTGACAGGGAGGTGACAGTGACAGGGTGGTGACAGTGACAGGGTGGTGACAGGGTGGTGACAGTGACAGGGTGGTGACAGGGAGATGACAATGACAGGGTGGTGACAGTGACAGTGACAGTGACAGTGACAGGGTGGTGACAGTGACAGGGTGGTGACAGTGACAGGGTGGTGACAGGGACAGGGTGTGACAGTGACAGGGTGGTGACAGTGACAGGGTGGTGACAGTGACAGGATGGTGACTAGGTGTTGACAGGGTGTTGACAGTGTGGTGACAGGGTGGTGACAGTGACAGGATGGTGACATGGTGGTGACAGTGACAGGGTGGTGATAGTAACAGGGTGGTGACAGGGTGGTGACAGTGACAGGGTGGTGACAGGGTGGTGACAGTAACAGGGTGGTGACAGGGTGATGACAGGGTGGTGACATTGACAGGGTGGTGAAAGGGTGAGGACAGAGGCAGGGTGGTGACAGTGACAGGGTGGTGACAGGGTGGTGACAGTGACAGGGTGGTGACAGGATGGTGACAGTGACAGGGTGGTGACAGGGTGGTGACAGTGACAAGGTGGTGACAGGGGATGACAGTGACAGGGTGGTGACAGGGAGGTGACAGTGACAGGGTGGTGACAGTGACAGGGTGGTGACAGTGACAGGGTGGTGACAGTGACAGGGTGGTGACAGTGACAGGGTGGTGACAGGGAGATGACAATGACAGGGTGGTGACAGTGACAGTGACAGTGTGATGACAGTGACAGGGTGGTGACTAGGTTTTGACAGGGTGGTGACAGGGTGGTGACAGGATGGTGACAGTGACAGGGTGGTGACAGGGAGATGACAATGACAGGGTGGTGACAGTGACAGTGACAGTGTTGTGACAGTGACAGGGTGGTGACAGGGTGGTGACATTGACAGGGTGGTGAAAGGGTGAGGACAGAGGCAGGGTGGTGACAGTGACAGGGTGGTGACAGTAACAGGGTGGTGACAGGGTGATGACAGGGTGGTGACAGTAACAGGGTGGTGACAGGGTGATGACAGGGTGGTGACAGTGGCAGGGTGGTGACAGTGACAGGGTGGTGACAGGATGGTGACAGTGACAGGGTGGTGACAGTGACAGGGTGGTGGCAGGGTGGTGACAGTGACAGGGTGGTGACAGGATGGTGACAGTGACAGGGTGGTGACAGTGACAGGGTGGTGACAGGGTGGTGACAGTGACAGGGTGGTGACAGGTTGGTGACAGGATGGTGACAGTGACAGGGTGGTGACAGGGTGGTAACAGTGACAAGGTGGTGACAGGGGGATGACAGTGACAGGGTGGTGACAGGGAGGTGACAGTGACAGGGTGGTGACAGTGACAGGGTGGTGACAGGGTGGTGACAGTGACAGGGTGGTGACAGGGTGGTGACAGTGACAGGGTGGTGACAGTGACAGGGTGGTGACAGGAGATGACAATGACAGGGTGGTGACAGTGACAGTGACAGTGTGGTGACAGTGACAGGGTGGTGACAGGGTGGTGACAGTGACAGGGTGGTGACAGTGACAGGGTGTGACAGTGACAGGGTGGTGACAGTGACAGGGTGGTGACAGTGACAGGATGGTGACTAGGTGTTGACAGGGTGTTGACAGTGTGGTGACAGTGACTGGATGGTGACTAGGTGTTGACAGGGTGGTGACAGTGTGGTGACAGGGTGGTGACAGGGTGGTGACAGTGTGGTGACAGGGTGGTGACAGTGACAGGGTGGTGAGAGTGTCGTGTCTTTGGCTATGCCGGATTAAGTGATATGACATGCTATTCTATAAAATCCTTTCTCTGTAATTAATATTACCTGATTGGGCTAATCATGTATATGTAAATAACTAGAGAGTCGGGGCACCACGAAATAATATTTATAGAGCTGTTATCTTCCGAATAAACTCTTAAAGACCGAGAAATATTTTACATCAATAGCAGTCAATATTAATCGTCACCTTAATTCAGTCTCATCTGAAAGTTGTAAATTCTTGGTTATCTTCACGAACCCTGGCTAACAAGTTGAATCAGCAATACAGTACGCCCCATTTGGAAAAGGAAAATGCAATAAATATTTACTCATGGCCGTGCTTCGGTAGGTTGGTGGTAGATGGAAGACCGTGTTGCCAATCCAAGTCCTTTGTCCTTTGAAGAATGTCTCCGGTGGTCAATTGGATACGTTGTAGTAACGTCGTTGTGTGGTAGACGGGTTACTCTGTCTGTTCTTTCCTAGCCTACTTTTGCAGCTGCTGTTGCTAACTCAACGGCTAGGAGGTATCACTTCTGTAGTGAATAAGAGTTCAAAGTTCATACCGTTCGCAACCAAAGTCGAACGGCTTTGCTTTATCTTGGCCAGGTCGCAATTGTAAATGAGAACTTGTTCTCAACTAGCCTACCTGGTTAAATAAAGGTGTTCTCAACTAGCCTACCTGGTTAAATAAAGGTGAAATAAAAAAATAAAATAAAAAAGCTCACGCTGAGGTTGGCTTAGTTCTGTAGTTGACATGTTAGTCCTTTTAACACAGAGGCTGCAGACCTCACATACTTGGAACAGGAGGTTATATTGTCATCAAGGCTTTATATAGTGGAGGGAGAAGGGCGTGTTTCACAGTCTACAGCCCATGTCTCTTCACAGGGGCGGGTCACTGTTTGAGCAGAGCCCTAACCTTATGAAACCCAAAATCTCTAAAATCCCCATTTAATCTTTTCACCAGTCATTTTATATTCAAACATTTAAATTGAACAACAATTCCATGTGAATCCGATGATAACTCTGATGTGTAGACTTTCCACTGTAGAGTTTATGTCATCCTATCATCGATGAGAATGTCTCAGATGACAACCGAACTGACATCATATTCATTAAGTACCACTGCATATGTTCAATTGGTCGGTTTACCAGACCACCCAGGGTGACAGGGTGGTGACAGGGTGTTGACAGGGTGGTGACAGGGTGGTGACAGGGTGGTGACAGGGTGTTGACAGGGTGGTGACAGGGTGTTGACAGGGTGGTGACAGGGTGGTGACAGGGTGGTGACTAGGTGTTAACAGGGTGGTGACAGGGTGTTTACAGGGTGTTGACAGGGTGGTGACAGGGTGTTGACAGGGTGGTGACAGGGTGGTGACAGGGTGGTGACTAGGTGTTAACAGGGTGGTGACAGGGTGTTTACAGGGTGGTGACAGGGTGGTGACAGGGTGGTGACAGGGTGGTGACAGGGTGGTGACTAGGTGTTGACAGGGTGGTGACAGGGTGGTGACAGGGTGGTGACAGGGTGGTGACAGGGTGGTGACAGGGTGGTGACTAGGTGTTGACAGGGTGGTGACAGGGTGTTGACAGGGTGGTGACAGGGTGGTGACAGGGTGGTGACAGGGTGTTGACAGGGTGGTGACAGGGTGGTGACAGGGTGTTGACAGGGTGGTGACAGGGTGTTGACAGGGTGGTGACAGGGTGGTGACAGGGTGGATGCGTTAGTCCACCACACAGAGAAGTGTTATCCTTCCACCTGTAGTGTTGTGATAAAGAGCCCCAGGCTGCATCCCAAATTATGTCCTATTTCCTGTATAGTCAATGCTTTTGACCAAGGAGTACATCCCAAATTACAACCTATTTCCTGTATAGTCAATGCTTTTGACCAAAGAGTACATCCCAAATTACAACCTATTTCCTGTATACTGCCTATGTAGCGTTCCTTTTGGGAGGCAGAGCGGTTCTGAGAGGTTGTTAGGAACATGATCTGGATGACTGCTGGTGTTGTAGTCGTACCGTCTGTCCCACAATAACCTGCTTCTAGTTTCCTACATACTAGTGTTGTAGTCGTACTGTCTGTCCCACAATAACCTGCTTCTAGTTTCCTACATACTCGTGTTGTAGTCGTACTGTCTGTCCCACAATAACCTGCTTCTAGTTTCCTACATACTGGTGTTGTCTTCGTACAGTCTGTCCCACAATAACCTGCTTCTAGTTTCCTACATACTAGTGTTGTAGTCCCACAATAACCTGCTTCTAGTTTCCTACATACTAGTGTTGTAGTCATGTACTGTCTGTCCCACAATAACCTGCTTCTAGTTTCCTACATACTAGTGTTGTAGTCGTACCCACAATAACCTGCTTCTAGTTTCCTACATATGTCTGTCCCACAATAACCTGCTTCTAGTTTCCTACATACTGGTGTTGTAGTCGTACTGTCTGTCCCACAATAACCTGCTTCTAATTTCCTACATACTAGTGTTGTAGTGGAACTGTCTGTCCCACAATAACCTGCTTCTAGTTTCCATACTTACTAGTGTTGTAGTCGTACTGTCTGTCCCACAATAACCTGCTTCTAGTTTCCTACATACTAGTGTTGTAGTCGTACTGTCTGTCCCACAATAACCTGCTTCTAGTTTCCTAATAACTGTCTGTCCCACAATAACCTGTTCTAGTTTCCTACCTACTGGTGTTGTCTCCCACTGTCTGTCCCACAATAACCTTTCTAGTTTCCTACATACTAGTGTTGTAGTCGTACTGTCTGTCCCACAATAACCTGCTTCTAGTTTCCTACATACTAGTGTTGTAGTCTGTCCCACTGTCTGTCCCTGTCCCACAATAACCTGCTTCTAGTTTCCTACATACTAGTGTTGTAGTCGTACTGTCTGTCCCACAATAACCTGCTTCTAGTTTCCTACATACTAGTGTTGTAGTCGTACTGTCTGTCCCACAATAACCTGCTTCTAGTTTCCTACATACTAGTGTTGTAGTCGTACTGTCTGTCCCACAATAACCTGCTTCTAGTTTCCTACATAC
>NW_026286252.1:0-1741 GCF_023373465.1 Oncorhynchus keta | reverse complement strand
GGAAAAGTGTTTATTTCTGTATTTCAAGGTTGCAACTTGATGACAATTGTCCACCGTGTATCATCTTGTTTAAACAGTACTGCAAAAATGTAACTTACAGAGTGCATCAAACATGATTTAGACCTTGTTTATGGAAAAGCCACAACCTGATAAAGACTCTTTGTGACTGAATGAAAAGTTGCCATATAGCGTAGGTGAGCAATAAAGTTACTATTTGAGTCTTCTATTTAGATGTCTTATTTTCTTTTCCCATCCTTTTCAGGAACGGGTTCCAAGGGACCAAGCCCAAGCCCAGGCGTGTTGCAGTGGCTGCCACCAAACTTGTCCTAGACACACTTTGGGTTCACTTTAATAAATGTGCTTGTTGGTTAAAGTTGTCTTATCCGTGTCTACAGTATTACATTAACCATTCATGAACTCTTTAACACTTAGCTGCATATTTGATAAATGTAATTGTAGTTGAGTTAACAATTCCCAATTTAATCTTTATATTTATTCTACATGGATTTTTAATGAAGAGACAAATTAAGTGTGTTTCTGTCAAGTTTTTAAGTTAGTGCAAGCATTCAGTACCACTGTTTTGATCAACTCTTGACATTGCCCATAACAACCATAGAAATGGTATGGATGAGACATATTCCCACCCCACAGAATTCTCAAAAGGTTATTATGTAAAGATGTTTCAGTTGTGCAGTTTACAATCAAGATTGAGATGGCAATAATAGAACAAATATGTGTTGCTGAATCAAATCCTCCATCTGCGGTGTTAGGTTCTGAACAGAGTAAAACTCAAACAAAGTTTATTTACCCACTGGGTCATACAGCTGCAAAGACAATATACAAGCACATATTTATACCTTCCGACAAGGTATTAGTTATCTTCTTGCATGTTTAAGATAGACATTATTCTCTGTTAGTCCGTAACTCTGTATAGGTTCCTCTTACCGGTATTGTCATGGGCCCTGCCTAAATCTAGGACCCTCGAAGGTGTGGAAATGTGTGAGGTCTATAATCGGATGGACTTCGGGGTGGGTGTCTGTGGCCCCCCCTCCCAGCATTGTTTTCTCCATCTGTTGGCCTTATCTCGAGTTGAATTCCACATCCCGCATGGTCCTGATTCCTCAGCAACTGGTCTGTCTTAAAAACTGATTACTAGCCTTTTGCCCTTTGCCTCAGGAACATACATATTCAACAATAACATATTTGAACAGATATCAACTTCGTGCACTTCCCCTGTTCTCAATCAGTAATTTTCCACACACTTAGTTCCCCTTGACCCCTAACATTCCTTATACATGTAATTAATCAAGATGTTATAGTATGGTAACATGAATGAATATATTTGAAGCTAGAATCCAACAGTGGTTTTCAGACCTTGTCTCCTGGACCCACAGATGTTTTGCAATTTTATTGTAGCCCCAGGGCTTGATTGACAAGTATAATCATGTGTGTGCTCGGGTGGAAATAGTTCAAATATATGGACTGGCTGGGGGTCCCTGAGGTGAGCAAACAAAATTACTTACAGAGGTGCATCAAACACGATTTTAGACCTTGTTTATGAAAAAGTACTGCAAACATGATTTAGACCGTTTTCATGGAAAAGTGTTTATTTCTGTATTTCAAGGTTGCAACTTGATGACAATTGTCCACAGTGTTCCTATCATCTAGATTAAACAGTACTGCAAAAATGTTTACATACAGAGTGCATCAAACATGATTTAGACCTTGTTTATGGAAAAGT
>NW_026286251.1:35000-37384 GCF_023373465.1 Oncorhynchus keta | reverse complement strand
TGAGGTTAAAGGGGAAGTTTACCTAAAATCCTAAATTACCCAAGTGATTACATACATTGAAACTAGTTAGCTGGAGTTTGCCCTCTGCCCCTCTCTCTCCCTGCAGTCTAGAACTCTCACTCTCTCTCCCTGCAGTCTAGAACTCTCACTCTCTCTCCCTGCAGTCTAGAACTCTCACTCTCTCTCCCTGCAGTCTAGAACTCTCACTCTCTCTCCCTGCAGTCTAGAACTCTCAATCTTACTCCCTGCAGTCTAGAACTGGAAAGCTGCATAAAAGGGTCACGTGACTCATCTTTCTGTACGACTAACTCTCTGCTCCGTTGTCAGTCAAAGAGTGATTGTGAAATCTGTGAATTGTGGACAGATTCTTTGAAAGGTACTGCCAAATCAGCTATTTAAAAAAAAAAAATCTCAAATCACACATTGAGTTCCAGTGTTTGACCGCAGTCCTCCAGCTTCACTGACACCGTCCTCTGGACCAGGCTGCAGGCTTCTGGACTGGATCATGCAGCAGAACCGGTTCAGACATGGTCGGGCTGGAGGTGGGTCAGTAGAACCAGAGACGATATAAATAAAGTGAGTTTAAAAAACAAACAGGTTATACCACATTGGGAAAGGGGTGCAATGAACAACTGTGGTAGTAACACGCTGATGTGGTAGTAAACATAGCAAGCTAGCTTACATTTGGGAAAGGGGTGCAATGTGAACATGTGGTAGTAACATGCTGATGTGGTAGTAAACATAGCAAGCTAGCTTACATTTTGGGAAAGGTGCAATGTGAACATGTGGCGTAACATGCTGATGTGGTAGTAAACATAGCAAGCTAGCTTACATTTGAGACATTTAGCAGATACTCTTATCCAGAGCAACATATTTGAGTGTATAACTTTGCGTAGTCAAAAGCAATAGCTAAATACTATATTATATGACAAAAAATTACAACTGCATAGTGTTAGCTGGCTAGAAAGATACTAACCTATTGAACTGCTGTCACTCCAACCCAAGACAATGTCTAGTGTAACGTTAGCTAGCTTTACAAGCTAGGATAACAAAACACTCTAAAAGACTCGAGAGTTTGTCTGGACATGCGTTATTTAAATAACTCATTAAAGTTCAAACTGAAAATGTGAAACACATTTAAACTGAATTGCCTGGCTACCTGAAATAATTTGTTTGTTGGGATGAGAATATCGGTGGAAAACTATTTGACGCCACCGAGGCAATAACTTCCGGTGACGTCATGTTGGGTTGAAAAATCCTTCAACATAAAGTCGTGACCTGTAAACCGTGTGTAAATGGGTAATGAAGGCGAAATAAACGATGTGGATTATAATTGTGCATATATTTCCAATCATATACTGGTTATCAAACATGTATTTCTCCACTTATGATCAGCTCTGTGTTTAGCCTTCTCCAGTTATTTTGGAATCGCCTACTATTCAACACACTTGAAGACATATTTATTTATTTAACCTTTATTTAACTTGGCAAGTCAGTTAACAACACATTCTTATTTACAATGACGGCCTACCAAAAGGCAAAAGTTCTCACAGGGCTGAGAATAAAAATAAATTACATAAAAATATAGGACAAAACACACATCACAACAAGAGACAACACAACACTACCTAAAGAGAGACATAAGATGACAGCATAGCAAGGCAGCAAGACATGACAACAACATGGTAGCAACAAAGTAGCAGCAGAAAACAGGGGTACAAACATTGTTGGAAGCACAGACAACAGCACAAAGGGCAAGAAGGTAGAGACAACAATACATCACAGTAGCACATATCACACACTAGCCTCTGAAGCCTATGGTGTGTGTATGTGTGTAGCCTCCTCCTATTCAACTCTTAGCAGACATAGTATCTGATACTATAGTGTGTATGTGTGTAGCCTCCTCATTAGCAGACATAGTATCTGATACTATAGTGTGTATGTGTGTAGCCTCCTCATTAGCAGACATAGTATCTGATACTATAGTGTGTATGTGTTTAGCCTCCTCCTATTCAACTCATTAGCAGACATAGTATCTGATACTATAGTGTGTATGTGTATAGCCTCCTCATTAGCAGACATAGTATCTGATACTATAGTGTGTATGTGTGTAGCCTCCTCATTAGCAGACATAGTATCTGATACTATCCTGATACTATAGTGTGTATGTGTGTAGCCTCCTCATTAGCAGACATAGTATCTGATACTATAGTGTGTATGTGTCGCCTCCTCATTAGCAGACATAGTATCTGATACTATAGTGTGTATGTGTGTAGCCTCCTCATTAGCAGACATAGTATCTGATACTATAGTGTGTATGTGTGTAGCCTCCTCATTAGTGTGTATGTGTAAGCAGATATAGTATCTGATACTATAGTGTGTAT
>NW_026286251.1:0-30000 GCF_023373465.1 Oncorhynchus keta | reverse complement strand
AGATCTGGAATCAGAGTTAGTAGAAAACCCTTTTTGCCTAAATGTGAAATGAGCTGTTTTGAAATGTGTTATTTTGAAGTAGTGCTATTGAACAGGTCTGTAATTAAGCAATAAGGCCCGAGGGGGTGTGGTATATGTCCAATATACCACGGCTATGGGCTGTTCTTATGCACGACACAACGGTTTAAATGTTTATTTCAAATCCTAACCTCAAATGTTTATTACTAATAAACTATATAAATGTTTCGGCCTAATCCTAATCCTAACCCTAACCCTAATCCTAACCCTAATCCTAATCCTAACCCTAATCCTAACCCTAATCCTGACCCTAATCCTCACCCTAATCCTAACCCAGTCTCTAGCAACAGATCTGCCATAATCCTTATTGCAATGTGTTTGTTGTCTATGTCTTTTGTGACAAATAAAAGTTGACCCATAAACTGTCATTGGTTTAACATATTTGTTATCAGGTTGGCTGCGATGATGATGATGATGATGATGATGAGTGTGGGTGGATGTGTTTGTGTGTAGCTGACGTAGCCGCGCCACGTTATGCATTTTCAACCAGATCCACAGGAGAAGAGTCGTCACGAGTTACCACAGGGTTTGTGCTAACTGGGATCCTTGGGATGTCACTAACCTAAATCCTAAACCTAACCACTACCATTTTAAATGTCGACTTCAATGTGGTCGTGCGGTATGGACGTCCCAGGGATTCCAGATAGCGTGGATCATTACCACAACCGTAAAGTCAAAAACCCTGCATATATTTCTACAATTCTCTTCTTAAAATCAGATGTTAAACCTGGTATAAGTAGTGCTACTGCAGGACATGTTGTTAATGTTGTGGCTTCAGACACTGATACCAGACCTGTTCAGAAATCTTGTTCTCACACACAAATGTGTCACGCAAAAAAGGTTCACCTTAATAGTTAATCCGATTGACTTGATAACCTTTCTAATGAAGGTTAGGTCAAAGGCCATCAACCTGACTGCTTCTGTGGAAAGAAAAACTACCATGTTGAAGGTCATTGTGGAAGCAGCAACAGAGTTTTTAGGAGTAACAGATGTTACTGTCTCCATGATTGATATGTAATACCAATGATGGAATGTCTCAGTATGATGATAATTAGAGTTTTTTTTGTTATCCTTCAGTGGAATGCCAGAAGCCTTTTTGCTAACTGGCCAGAAGCCTTTTTGCTAACTGGCCAGAAGACTTTTTGCTAACTGGTCAGAAGCCTTTTTGCTAACTGGTCAGAAGCCTTTTTGCTAACTGGCCAGAAGCCTTCTTGCTAACTGGCCAGAAGCCTTTTTGCTAACTGGCCAGAAGCCTTTTTGCTAACTGGTCAGGAGTTTAAGAAATGTGTAATAGATTTAGAGATCCAACCTGATGTCATGTGTGTTCAAGAAACATGGCTTAGACCACGTCTTGACTGTATTGTTCCTGGTTATTGTCCAATCAGATCTGATATATCATCGAGACATTGTGGTGGGTGTGCTACGTTCCTAAGGGAAGGTCTTGTATATTGTAATATAACTGTCCCATCTGAATATCAATGATGTGATGGTGGAAATCTACAGTGCAGGTAGTAATATTAAGTTACAACATTGACTATCTGTAGCGATGTTTGATGAAATATCAGGAGGATTGGGCTCTAGGGAGATATGGTGTGGCGACTAGTAGTTTATGATAGGGTGTGGCGACTAGTAGTTTATGATAGGGTGTGGCGACTAGTAGTTTATGATAGGGTGTGGTGACTAGTGGTTTATGATAGGGTGTGGCGACTAGTAGTTTATGATAGGGTGTGGCGACTAGTGGTTTATGATAGGGTGTGGCGACTAGTAGTTTATCATAGGGTGTGGCGACTAGTAGTTTATGATAGGGTGTGGCGACTAGTATTTTATGATAGGGTTATGANGTGGCGACTAGTAGTTTATGATAGGGTGTGGCGACTAGTAGTTTATGATAGGGTGTGGCGACTAGTAGTTTATGATAGGGTGTGGCGACTAGTAGTTTATGATAGGGTGTGGCGACTAGTGGTTTATGATAGGGTGTGGCGACTAGTAGTTTATGATAGGGTGTGGCGACTAGTAGTTTATGATAGGGTGTGGCGACTAGTAGTTTATGGGAAAGCACACATACAGATGCTCTTTCATTATTTTTTACTTTTATTTCTTATTTTTTACTTATCTATTTTTTTTTAACTTAACACAGTTTTTCTTAAAACTGCATCTGTATTTAACTAGGCAAGTCAGTTAAGAACAAATTCTTATTTTCAATGACGGCTTAGGAACAGTGGGTTAACTGCCTGTTCAGGGGCAGAACGACAGCTCAGGGGTTTGAACTTGCAACCTTCCAATTACTAGTCCAACGCTCTAACCACTAGGCTACCCTGCCACCCCGGGTGTGGAAGGAAATTACATTGTAGACCAGTTAGCCAAAAGAGTTTTGAAATGAGATATCATTGATATTAATGTTCCACTGGGTAGAGATTTTTAATTTTTTTTACCTTTATTTAACCAGGCAAGTCAGTTAATATTCTTATTTTCAATGACGGCCTGGGAAAAGTGGGTTAACTGTTCAGGGGCAGAACGACAGATTTGTACCTTGTCAGCTCAGGGGTTTGAACTCACAACCTTCCGGTTACTAGTCCAACGCTCTAACCACTAGGCTACCCTGCCGCCCCGAGATGAGGCCAAATGTAAGATCAGAGCCATTCTGATAGATGTGTGTCAGAAGAGAAGAGACTCTGAGCCCAAGGGCCGGTGTTTATATGCCCTCCACAGAAAGGTTGTGGACCAAGATGCAAAGGAAGAGGTGGTGTTTGCTCAATTGCGCCTTTGGACATTGTACACTGAACTCGTCATTACATCTGTTTGGCAAAAGCATGTGAATGGCTTGTGTCTCGAGTGTATGGCCGATGAAACGATGGAGCATGTGTTGTTATATCGTTGTAGGTGTGTTTAAGAGAGGGACAGATTGAAGTATAGGGTCATTGAGGTTGGAAGGTATTTTGAGGATGGGAGAGGGTCTGTTAGAAGTTAGTAGGCTCTTTTTTTTATTTTCTCAGAAATAATGAGTTAGGTAGGAGGATTTAGAGATGTTGTAAACCGTGATTGACCACCCACTCCAGCACAGTAGGTGGCGGAATGCACCTTTAACGTTGGTTTGCGGACCGCCATTATATCATAGAAGAAGAAGTGGCCATAGGAAAGCGGAAGTCATTTCGATTCCGGCCTACTCTGGCGATTCTTCACCAAATATTCTGTGCTTGGCATACTTTATACACTCGATCTATAAAGTACATCGACAAAACTGACCTCAGAGCAACGACAATTCAATCTCAACGCCAACAAAAGTAACGGTCATCCCGTGGAAACTTTGGATTTGTCCTTTTACCGCTGGTGAGTTAGCATGCTATCGTTAGCTAACTGTAAGCTAAATAGGCAGCGCCAACTCAAAGAATATGTGCGGTTAATTTATGTGACTTTACCGGACGGGTCTTTATAGAATAGTGGAAGGTTTATTTGTGTCTTATTCAATCAAGGTTAACGTTTTTAAAAATTATTATTATACACGTATGATATAGTCATGTTCTAGAGACGATTTGATGAATTACGTCACGAAATGAGATGCGTTCCCTTGAAATGGTTCCCTCCACACACAACTTTTTAAATATTAGAATATATGATGACAACATGGCTTCACAGAATACAGTAGATAGTATTATATAAATAACATCTATGGTCCTCTCTTTATAACATCCTAAAATACACTGGAGACATTCAGAAACATCATTAGAATGCATCAATTTAACCTTTTTTTTGTTGTTGTTGTAAAAATGAGTTCTTTCTGATATGAAAGATAAGGTCCTTGTGCTTCCAAACCTTACCGCACGTGTTGTGTGTTAATGTTCAGACCAAGCATCGGGGCTATTAACAAAACTCCCCTGTACAGAAGATACCTTCATCCAATTACTCTTATGTGTAATGCAACAGAGTCAGGATCAAGGGCTTGGGTAGGTACAACTAAGACCCCAGAAATGACAAGGGTTTCAGTAAGAGGACTAACTGGTGTCTCCAAGTGGCCACACACCTCTTCAATGTGTGCTCTGTTACTAAGTCATCTCATTGCACTTTGACACAGCGAAAGAGCCATCATCTTTAAGGTGTTTAATTATAATTTTTTTTAAACTCTCCTAGCTTTGCCATTGAGGAACTGAAGCAAGCACTTGTAGATTTTTTGGGGGTTTGGAACCCAGCCCTGCATCTCCATCTCCACCCTGCATCTCCATCTCCACCCTGCATCTCCATCTCCACCCTGCATCTCCATCTCCACCCTGCATCTCCATCTCCACCCTGCATCTCCATCTCCACCCTGCATCTCCATCTCCACCCTGCATCTCCATCTCCACCCTGCATCTCCACCCACCCTGCATCTCCACCCTCACCCTGCCTCCATCTCCACCCTGCATCTCCATCTCCACCCTGCATCTCCATCTCCATCCCACCCTGCATCTCCATCTCCACCCTGCATCTCCATCTCCACCCTGCATCTCCACCCCTGCATCTCCATCTCCACCCTGCATCTCCATCTCCACCCTGCATCTCCATCTCCACCCTGCATCTCCACCCTCCATCTCCACCCTCCATCTCCACCCTGCATCTCCATCTCCACCCTGCATCTCCATCTCCACCCTGCATCTCCATCTCCACCCTGCATCTCCATCTCCACCCTGCATCTCCATCTCCACCCTGCATCTCCATCTCCACCCTGCATCTCCATCTCCACCCTGCATCTCCATCTCCACCCTGCATCTCCAAGATGCTTATATGAATGACATCAGAGCGGAATTGATTCTAATCCTTAACTCAGAACACATAGAGTCCTCTCTTACTCCGACGACACAATGCGCAGAAGTCCCATTTAGCAGGAGGGATGGGGGTGAGATCTTGTTGTGTGTGTGTGTGTGTGTGGTGCTCACGTTTTAAGAGCATCTATCAGTTGAATCTCATACAGCTCTGAGCTCTGACATCATGTGTGGAATGTTACTGTACAGCCACTGTGTTCCAATGTAATTCCCTTATCAGTGACCTAATCTGCCATTTCCAACCCGTTTACGGGGTAGAGTGTAAAGTGTTGAGATTAATAGCCTCTAAATACTAATGTTATATAAACATGCAATATACATAAAAAGCATTAATTGATATTACAACAGCATGTCGGGTTCACATCAAAAATTGAAATGCCATGGAAATATTCAATCGGTAACATGTGATCTGTAAACATCAAAGTATTGGATGTATATATATTTTGACACTATCCTTCTACTACAGGTCATCGAAAGTGTATGGACTTCCTGCTGTCTTCTACTACAGGTCATCTAAAGTGTATGGACTTCCTGCTGTCTTCTACTACAGGTCATCGAAAGTGTATGGACTTCCTGCTGTCTTCTTCTACAGGTCATCTAAAGTGTATGGACTTCCTGCTGTCTTCTTCTTCTTCAGGTCATCTAAAGTGTTTGGACTTCCTGCTGTCTTCTACTACAGGTCATCTAAAGTGTATGGACTTCCTGCTGTCTTCTACTACAGGTCATCTAAAGTGTATGGACTTCCTGCTGTCTTCTACTACAGGTCATCTAAAGTGTATGGACTTCCTGCTGTCTTCTACTACAGGTCATCTAAAGTGTATGGACTTCCTGCTGTCTTCTACTACAGGTCATCTAAAGTGTATGGACTTCCTGCTGTCTTCTACTACAGGTCATCTAAAGTGTATGGACTTCCTGCTGTCTTCTACTACAGGTCATCTAAAGTGTATGGACTTCCTGCTGTCTTCTACTACAGGTCATCTAAAGTGTATGGACTTCCTGCTGTCTTCTACTACAGGTCATCTAAAGTGTATGGACTTCCTGCTGTCTTCTACTACAGGTCATCTAAAGTGTATGGACTTCCTGCTGTCTTCTACTACAGGTCATCTAAAGTGTATGGACTTCCTGCTGTCTTCTACTACAGGTCATCTAAAGTGTATGGACTTCCTGCTGTCTTCTTCTACAGGTCATCTAAAGTGTATGGACTTCCTGCTGTCTTCTACTACAGGTCATCTAAAGTGTATGGACTTCCTGCTGTCTTCTACTACAGGTCATCTAAAGTGTATGGACTTCCTGCTGTCTTCTACTACAGGTCATCTAAAGTGTATGGACTTCCTGCTGTCTTCTACTACAGGTCATCTAAAGTGTATGGACTTCCTGCTGTCTTCTACTACAGGTCATCTAAAGTGTATGGACTTCCTGCTGTCTTCTACTACAGGTCATCTAAAGTGTATGGACTTCCTGCTGTCTTCTACTACAGGTCATCTAAAGTGTATGGACTTCCTGCTGTCTTCTACTACAGGTCATCTAAAGTGTATGGACTTCCTGCTGTCTTCTACTACAGGTCATCTAAAGTGTATGGACTTCCTGCTGTCTTCTACTACAGGTCATCTAAAGTGTATGGACTTCCTGCTGTCTTCTACTACAGGTCATCTAAAGTGTATGGACTTCCTGCTGTCTTCTACTACAGGTCATCTAAAGTGTATGGACTTCCTGCTGTCTTCTACTACAGGTCATCTAAAGTGTATGGACTTCCTGCTGTCTTCTACTACAGGTCATCTAAAGTGTATGGACTTCCTGCTGTCTTCTACTACAGGTCATCTAAAGTGTATGGACTTCCTGCTGTCTTCTACTACAGGTCATCTAAAGTGTATGGACTTCCTGCTGTCTTCTACTACAGGTCATCTAAAGTGTATGGACTTCCTGCTGTCTTCTACTACAGGTCATCTAAAGTGTATGGACTTCCTGCTGTCTTCTACTACAGGTCATCTAAAGTGTATGGACTTCCTGCTGTCTTCTACTACAGGTCATCTAAAGTGTATGGACTTCCTGCTGTCTTCTACTACAGGTCATCTAAAGTGTATGGACTTCCTGCTGTCTTCTACTACAGGTCATCTAAAGTGTATGGACTTCCTGCTGTCTTCTACTACAGGTCATCTAAAGTGTATGGACTTCCTGCTGTCTTCTTCTACAGGTCATCTAAAGTGTATGGACTTCCTGCTGTCTTCTACTACAGGTCATCTAAAGTGTATGGACTTCCTGCTGTCTTCTACTACAGGTCATCTAAAGTGTATGGACTTCCTGCTGTCTTCTACTACAGGTCATCTAAAGTGTATGGACTTCCTGCTGTCTTCTACTACAGGTCATCTAAAGTGTATGGACTTCCTGCTCTCTTCTTCTACTACAGATCATCTAAAGTGTATGGACTTCCTGCTCTCTTCTACTACAGGTCATCTAAAGTGTATGGACTTCCTGCTGTCTTCTACTACAGGTCATCTAAAGTGTATGGACTTCCTGCTGTCTTCTACTACAGGTCATCTAAAGTGTATGGACTTCCTGCTGTCTTCTTCTCATCTAAAGTGTATGGACACTACAGGTCATCTAAAGTGTATGGACTTCCTGCTGTCTTCTTCTACAGGTCATCTAAAGTGTATGGACTTCCTGCTGTCTTCTTCTTCTACAGGTCATCTAAAGTGTATGGACTTCCTGCTGTCTTCTTCTTCTACAGGTCATCTAAAGTGTATGGACTTCCTGCTGTCTTCTACTACAGGTCATCTAAAGTGTATGGACTTCCTGCTGTCTTCTACTACAGGTCATCTAAAGTGTATGGACTTCCTGCTCTCTTTCTTCTACAGGTCATCTAAAGTGTATGGACTTCCTGCTGTCTTCCACTACAGGTCATCTAAAGTGTATGGACTTCCTGCTCTCTTCTACTACAGGTCATCTAAAGTGTATGGACTTCCTGCTGTCTTCTACTACAGGTCATCTAAAGTGTATGGACTTCCTGCTGTCTTCTACTACAGGTCATCTAAAGTGTATGGACTTCCTGCTCTCTTCTTCTACAGGTCATCTAAAGTGTATGGACTTCCTGCTGTCTTCTACTACAGGTCATCTAAAGTGTATGGACTTCCTGCTCTCTTCTTCTACAGGTCATCTAAAGTGTATGGACTTCCTGCTCTCTTCTACAGGTCATCTAAAGTGTATGGACTTCCTGCTCTCTTCTACAGGTCATCTAAAGTGTATGGACTTCCTGCTCTCTTCTTCTACAGGTCATCTAAAGTGTATGGACTTCCTGCTCTCTTCTACTACAGGTCATCTAAAGTGTATGGACTTCCTGCTCTCTTCTTCTACAGGTCATCTAAAGTGTATGGACTTCCTGCTCTCTTCTTCTACAGGTCATCTAAAGTGTATGGACTTCCTGCTGTCTTCTACTACAGGTCATCTAAAGTGTATGGACTTCCTGCTCTCTTCTTCTACAGGTCATCTAAAGTGTATGGACTTCCTGCTCTCTTCTTCTACAGGTCATCTAAAGTGTATGGACTTCCTGCTCTCTTCTTCTACAGGTCATCTAAAGTGTATGGACTTCCTGCTCTCTTCTACTACAGGTCATCTAAAGTGTATGGACTTCCTGCTGTTGTCTTCTTCTTCAGGTCATCTAAAGTGTTTGGACTTCCTGCTGTCTTGCCATTGACTGCATTGTTGTTATTCCCACCAGCAGGACAACATGAGTCTAAAGAGGGACAAGCTGTTGGATGGACTGGAACAGAGTTTATACACCCTAACCAAGGACAACTTATGTTACCTGTGCGTTCGTTGTGGAATAGGATCCGAGGATCGGTTCAAAGGTAAAGAAAACAGTGAACGCACGCTGCGGCGTCAAATCATGGAGGAAATCTGGGAAAATGAGGATTCAAAGTCTTGGTTACTCCGACTGAAAGAGGACATCAGAGGTATACAGGAGGATGGTATACAGGAGGATGGTATACAGGAGGATGGTAGACAGGAGGATGGTAGACAGGAGGATGGTAGACATGTAACCGTGAGCTCCAGTGCATCAAGCAGCGTGTCCTCGAGTCCCAGCCAGTCTGATGGTGATGGGGACGCTGCAGACTGCCGTGAAGCTGGGAAGCCTCGACAGTCGGAAGTGACTCAGCGAACACACACTGGAGAGAAGCCTTACTGTTGTAGTCAGTGTGGGAAGACATTCACACAGTCAGGAAGCCTGGCAACTCATCTGAGAACACACACCGGAGAGAAACCGCATAGCTGTGATGTATGTGGGAAGACTTTTAACGTAGCCTTCAATCTGAACCGACACCAGCGAACACACACTGGAGAGAAACCCTACAGCTGTGAGAAGTGTGGGAAGAGCTTTTCTCAGTCAGGCCTACTGGCCAGCCACCGTCGTTCGCACACAGGAGAGAAACCGTATGTCTGTGATCAGTGTGGGCAGAGCTTTGTCAATCCGGGATCCCTGGCAAAGCACAAGCGAAAACAACATGCTGGAGAGAAGCCTTACAGCTGTGCGGATTGTGGGAAGAGTTTCTTTGAATCACATACCCTGGCTAACCATCGGAGGACACACACAGGAGAGAAGCCTTACAGCTGTGATCTATGTGGGAAAAGTTTTGCTCTGTCAGGAACCCTGATTAAACATAAGCTGACTCATACAGGAGAGAAACCGTACTGCTGTGACCGGTGTGGGAAGAGCTTCCGTGAATCAGGCAGGTTGAAAGTTCACCAGAGAATGCACACTGGAGAGAAACCTTACGGCTGTGATCAATGTGGGAAGAAATTTGGTCATTCGCAACACCTGAAAGAACACCTGCGAACGCACACAGGAGAGAAGCCATTTAGCTGTGATCAGTGTGAGAGGAAATTCACTCAACCACAACACCTGAAATCCCACATGAGAACACACACTGGAGAGAAGCCGTTTGTCTGTGATCAGTGTGAGAAGGGATTCGCTCATTCGCAACAACTCAAAGCACACCTGCGAATGCACACCGGAGAGAAACCTCATATCTGCGATCAGTGTGAGAAGAAATTCGCTCATTCGCAACACCTGAAAGATCACATGCGAACACACACAGGAGAGAAGCCGTACATCTGTGGAGAATGTGGAAAGAGCTTTGCTAGAACAGGAACATTGAAAGTGCACCAGAAATCACACGCAACAGGTGAAGTGTGTACCAATCTGCCTCCCCAGGATCAGTTCCAGAACCCTCAAATAAATCTGAACAGCACAAAGTTCCAGATCCATCTGCCTTCCCAGGATCAGTTCCAGAACCCTCAAATACATCTGAACAGCACCAAGTTCCAGATCCATCTGCCTCCCCAGGATCAGTTCCAGAATCCTCAAATAAATCTGAACAGCACAAAGTTCCAGATCCATCTGCCTCCCCAGGATCAGTTCCAGAATCCTCAAATAAATCTGAACAGCACAAAGTTCCAGATCCATCTGCCTCCCCAGGATCAGTTCCAGAATCCTCAAATAAATCTGAACAGCACAAAGTTCCAGATCCATCTGCCTCCCCAGGATCAGTTCCAGAACCTTCCATAAACTCAGAAAAGTCCAAAGTTCCGCTGCTGGACTCCTCTGGCACTAGGCATTATGACACCTGTCTATTCTATATATATAATATATATGCGGTAAAGAGGTGAATGGAACTCGACCAAAACAATAGAAATGCCATGGATACAGGTGGGAGAAAGATGCCATGGATACAGGTGGGAGAAAGATGCCATGGATACAGGTGGGAGAAAGATGCCATGGACACAGGTGGGAGAAAGATGCCATGGACACAGGTGGGAGAAAGATGCCATGGACACAGGTGGGAGAAAGATGCCATGGACACAGGTGGGAGAAAGATGCCATGGACACAGGTGGGAGAAAGATGCCATGGACACAGGTGGGAGAAAGATGCCATGGATACAGGTGGGAGAAAGATGCCATGGACACAGGTGGGAGAAAGATGCCATGGACACAGGTGGGAGAAAGATGCCATGGACACAGGTGGGAGAAAGATGCCATGGACACAGGTGGGAGAAAGATGCCATGGACACAGGTGGGAGAAAGATGCCATGGACACAGGTGGGAGAAAGATGCCATGGACACAGGTGGGAGAAAGATGCCATGGACACAGGTGGGAGAAAGATGCCATGGACACAGGTGGGAGAAAGATGCCATGGACACAGGTGGGAGAAAGATGCCATGGACACAGGTGGGAGAAAGATGCCATGGACACAGGTGGGAGAAAGATGCCATGGACACAGGTGGGAGAAAGATGCCATGGACACAGGTGGGAGAAAGATGCCATGGACACAGGTGGGAGAAAGATGCCATGGACACAGGTGGGAGAAAGATGCCATGGACACAGGTGGGAGAAAGATGCCATGGACACAGGTGGGAGAAAGATGCCATGGACACAGGTGGGAGAAAGATGCCATGGACACAGGTGGGAGAAAGATGCCATGGACACAGGTGGGAGAAAGATGCCATGGACACAGGTGGGAGAAAGATGCCATGGACACAGGTGGGAGAAAGATGCCATGGACACAGGTGGGAGAAAGATGCCATGGACACAGGTGGGAGAAAGATGCCATGGACACAGGTGGGAGAAAGATGCCATGGACACAGGTGGGAGAAAGATGCCATGGGGGGAAAGATCCCGAATCTCCTCATGGTCCCCTCACTATATGTTGAGGTAAGAATCAGAGTATAATGTTTGTATGGATGTCAACCCCTAACACATATTCCTGTCATCATCACCAAATCAACTGCATTACAGTAACAAAAGGACTTTGACGAACACAGATCGTTGATGCTACAAGCTCATAAGAGCCAGGATGTTAGCGTTCAGCAGTTACTTCTTCTCAACAGGGAAAGGGACAACTTCAAAAATGTGTCATGCAGAGGAAACAGACAAATATTTCGAAACCACTTTGTGGGCCTGTTACATCACAAATCACACAACGGATTGGACGAATATATCCACTTGGTTGGATCAGATTTGTTGAATGTGAGCCAACGACGCAGTCACAGCGTCCTGCGTTCCAGTGACCTCTTTTCCCACATCTGTGCTTGAATCCAGTTCTACAGATTCTGAATTTGGTTTTAATTTATTATATATGAACATTCCACCCCCCTCCTCCAAATTCACTGTGTACAGAAACATTGGTTCATTAAAATCATTGAGTTACGTGGTGTGTGTGTGTGTAGACGTTTTTTTTTTTTTTTTTTATTGTTTTGACTCCTCAGTTCAGTCACAGTCACAGGCTAAATGTAAGATCAGAGCCTTTTTGATAGATCTGGAAGAGACCTTTAGTGGTCAATGAGCGTGTTAGTAGGTCAACGGGGGAATGTCCTCCTGGGGCTTAATTCAGATGTTTTGGGTGTGTCCACTGGGGCAGAAGGAGCATGATAGTGGTCAATGAGCGTGTTAGTAGGTCAACGGGGGAATGTCCTCCTGGGGCTTAATTCAGATGTTTTGGGTGTGTCCGCTGGGGCAGAAGGAGCATGATGCTTTGCGCCTCAAAAAGACATTTGAATGTAAGGTTTTGTGCACGGATTTCCAAAGCAGGGCGCCTGTCCACGAGGGTTTAGCTCTTGGGTGGCGCATGCAGATTATATATTTTTATTTTACCTTTATTTAACCAGGCAAGTCAGTTAAGAACAAATTCTTATTTTCAATGACGGCCTAGGAACAGTGGGTTAACTGCCTTGTTCAGGGGCAGAACGACAGATTTTTTACCTTGTCAGCTCGGTGAATCGATTTAGCAACTTTTCGGTTATTAGTCCAAAGCTCTAACCACTAGGCTACCCAGCCGAGGAAGTAGGTGAAGTGATTGGTGCATGTCAGCTGACGGGTATGGTGGATGGAGTAAGGAAATTCACATCGTCCATACTACTGTTCTTCGATGAAAAGTCTCTCCCTTCTCATGTAAAGTTAGAATTTGTGAAATATCGTCTAAGAGATTTTGTGCACAAACCCCTCTAGTGTCATAAATGCAAAACATATTTGGTCACGTGTCAAGTGTATGCAGACCGGAATAATATCGTGTGCCAACTGAGGTTATGCTGCAACTGTAAGTGGCGAACATGCGCCTTCATTTCCCGGATTGTCCAGTTAGGGGGAAGGAGACAGAGGTGGCAAGAGTGAGGGATGTCCAGTGTGTCTCCTATCTGGAGGCGGTGAGAAGAGTGGAAGGGGCGAGTGGCGTTGAAGACGCCATGGTAATAGAGCCTTGCGCCAGTGAATGTTTCTCGGCAACCAAGGAATCCTGATATATTGCACGTGAAAAAAGTTGGTCTTTGTTGCATTTAGTGCCTCGTCATAAACTACGCAGCACGTAACAAAGAAGAAATCAGAGAACATTTTAGTAATTGTTTAGTGCATACAGGACGCTCTTTTGTGGCTGAGTTTACAGCCGAGGCCTTGCAAGAAATCCTGTCGCAGAATGTTCTGTCCTCACAGGCCACTGAGCCGTAGTCAGGATGTGACTTGAGTTGGACCTTGACAGACGGAGTAGGATAGGTTTTTAATGTTTATTTCCAACAATTTAGTTTTTTTCCTTCTTCTATCGTTTACCACTTGTACAGGAGGTGGCGGAATGCACCCAACACTTGTTTGCGGACCGCAAAAATACCGTAGAAGAAGAACAACAATGCCAGTCAAAGCGGAAGTTGCTACCTTGCAAGATAGTAGCTGAAACGTTCGTGCTTGGAGCCAGCTATAAATATATCCTATTTTCAATCTCCGAAATGCAACAGCCAGAGGACAACTTTGTTTGAAAGTCCTAAAGGATCCTTAGCAAAAACTGACGAGATAAAGCTGGCTAGCTACTTCATTTTCCACGTGGAAAAAAGGGAGGACAGGGACTTGCTAGCTACGTTAGCTTGCTAGCTAGCTGTCTTTTCTACAAGGGATTTGGTGAGTTAAATAGCTAGCGTATGTTCAACAACAGCTGTAGGTGCATTCATATTTTTGTGCATTTAAGAACGACTAATGTTGACAGTCTAGATATGACGATATCGTCAATAATTCCAGTTTAGTGGTTCGTGAACAAACACGGCAGTGCAGGCCCGGTCCTGGCCGTTCTTCCACCCGAGACGAGACAACAACAAAACATCCGCCCTACACAACTAGAATAGTGTAGCCAGTGTCTGCGTGGTACCGGTTGTATAAAACAGACATTTGCATTGTGTTATTAGTCTTGATTCCTGTGACTAATCATTTTGGCTGTTTAAGCTCTGAATATCAGTTACCCAACTTGATCAGTGAGCCTATTTGCAATGAGTCAATGTATTTGCACAGCAGGAAATGCTGAATTATTGTATTTTTTGTTGTTGTTGCTATGATCAGTTAGTCAAAAACCATTAAGGAATATCAACTTGTAATTACTGATTATCATGATTTAGCCCGCAGGGTGAAACTCCTGGACAGCAAGTGTGGGTAGCCTGATTTTTATTTTTATTTTTAGAATGTAATATTTGTTAACATGTCATTCACATCGAATATATTTTTTTAATGGCCTTCATTTTGTTTAGTCTATTTTATCGGAGAAGCGTGCTTGTATGATGTAAAAAGTGTCTGTTTCACGACAGTGTCATAGATGATGTAGCCTACCGTAGGCTACATGATTTATGCAGATTATTTTTGACCGGAAGTTGATGGAACGTCATAGCGGCGCATCTCTCCAACAGCACCCTGGAGAAACACGGACCAGCTAAATATTTTGCGAAAATAATGACTTAGTTTGTCTGCCAACAATTAAGAATCAAAAATGACTTAAAATGACTCCTTTATAAATCGTCAAATGTATCAGTTTCACTTACAGTCAAGAGGGTTGACAACGAAGCGACATAAAACGGATCTTCGATGTCCCGGTACCATGGCAACGGGTTTGAGCTGTTATACAAAACAACAGATGCATCAATTTGTATTTTTAAATTTAAGCTATTTATATAACATTCTCTCCAGAAATAATGCTCAGTATATATTGGGTATTGAACAGACAGACCGGTGCAGAATCAATAGCATGTCTCTCTGGTACTGTCCTGTAGGGCTGGGCAGTATGGCTCAATAGCATGTCTCTCTGGTACTGTCCTGTAGGGCTGGGCAGTATGGCTCAATAGCATGTCTCTCTGGTACTGTCCTGTAGGGCTGGGCAGTATGGCTCAATAGCATGTCTCTCTGGTACTGTCCTGTAGGGCTGGGCAGTATGGCTCAATAGCATGTCTCTCTGGTACTGTCCTGTAGGGCTGGGCAGTATGGCTCAATAGCATGTCTCTCTGGTACTGTCCTGTAGGGCTGGGCAGTATGGCTCAATAGCGTGTCTCTCTGGTACTGTCCTGTAGGGCTGGGCAGTATGGCTCTATAGCATGTCTCTCTGGTACTGTCCTGTAGGGCTGGGCAGTATGGCTCAATAGCATGTCTCTCTGGTACTGTCCTTTAGGGCTGGGCAGTATGGCTCAATAGCATGTCTCTCTGGTACTGTCCTGTAGGGCTGGGCAGTATGGCTCAATAGCATGTCTCTCTGGTACTGTCCTGTAGGGCTGGGCAGTATGGCTCAATAGCGTGTCTCTCTGGTACTGTCCTGTAGGGCTGGGCAGTATGGCTCAATAGCATGTCTCTCTGGTACTGTCCTGTAGGGCTGGGCAGTATGGCTCAATAGCGTGTCTCTGGTACTGTCCTGTAGGGCTGGGCAGTATGGCTCTATAGCATGTCTCTCTGGTACTGTCCTGTAGGGCTGGGCAGTATGGCTCAATAGCATGTCTCTCTGGTACTGTCCTTTAGGGCTGGGCAGTATGGCTCAATAGCATGTCTCTCTGGTACTGTCCTGTAGGGCTGGGCAGTATGGCTCAATAGCATGTCTCTCTGGTACTGTCCTGTAGGGCTGGGCAGTATGGCTCAATAGCGTGTCTCTCTGGTACTGTCCTGTAGGGCTGGGCAGTATGGCTCAATAGCATGTCTCTCTGGTACTGTCCTTTAGGGCTGGGCAGTATGGCTCAATAGCATGTCTCTCTGGTACTGTCCTGTAGGGCTGGGCAGTATGGCTCAATAGCATGTCTCTCTGGTACTGTCCTGTAGGGCTGGGCAGTATGGCTCAATAGCATGTCTCTCTGGTACTGTCCTGTAGGGCTGGGCAGTATGGCTCAATAGCATGTCTCTCTGGTACTGTCCTTTAGGGCTGGGCAGTATGGCTCAATAGCATGTCTCTCTGGTACTGTCCTGTAGGGCTGGGCAGTATGGCTCAATAGCATGTCTCTCTGGTACTGTCCTGTAGGGCTGGGCAGTATGGCTCAATAGCATGTCTCTCTGGTACTGTCCTGTAGGGCTGGGCAGTATGGCTCAATAGCATGTCTCTCTGGTACTGTCCTGTAGGGCTGGGCAGTATGGCTCAATAGCATGTCTCTCTGGTACTGTCCTGTAGGGCTGGGCAGTATGGCTCAATAGCATGTCTCTCTGGTACTGTCCTGTAGGGCTGGGCAGTATGGCTCAATAGCATGTCTCTCTGGTACTGTCCTGTAGGGCTGGGCAGTATGGCTCAATGGCGTGTCTCTCTGGTACTGTCCTGTAGGGCTGGGCAGTATGGCTCAATAGCGTGTCTCTCTGGTACTGTCCTGTAGGGCTGGGCAGTATGGCTCAATAGCATGTCTCTCTGGTACTGTCCTGTAGGGCTGGGCAGTATGGCTCAATAGCATGTCTCTCTGGTACTGTCCTTTAGGGCTGGGCAGTATGGCTCAATAGCATGTCTCTCTGGTACTGTCCTGTAGGGCTGGGCAGTATGGCTCAATAGCGTGTCTCTCTGGTACTGTCCTTTAGGGCTGGGCAGTATGGCTCAATAGCATGTCTCTGGTACTGTCCTGTAGGGCTGGGCAGTATGGCTCAATAGCATGTCTCTCTGGTACTGTCCTGTAGGGCTGGGCAGTATGGCTCAATAGCATGTCTCTCTGGTACTGTCCTGTAGGGCTGGGCAGTATGGCTCAATAGCATGTCTCTCTGGTACTGTCCTGTAGGGCTGGGCAGTATGGCTCAATAGCATGTCTCTCTGGTACTGTCCTGTAGGGCTGGGCAGTATGGCTCAATAGCATGTCTCTCTGGTACTGTCCTGTAGGGCTGGGCAGTATGGCTCAATAGCATGTCTCTCTGGTACTGTCCTGTAGGGCTGGGCAGTATGGCTCAATAGCATGTATCTCTGGTACTGTCCTTTAGGGCTGGGCAGTATGGCTCAATAGCATGTATCTCTGGTACTGTCCTTTAGGGCTGGGCAGTATGGCTCAATAGCATGTCTCTCTGGTACTGTCCTGTAGGGCTGGGCAGTATGGCTCAATAGCGTGTCTCTGGTACTGTCCTTTAGGGCTGGGCAGTATGGCTCAATAGCATGTCTCTCTGGTACTGTCCTGTAGGGCTGGGCAGTATGGCTCAATAGCGTGTCTCTGGTACTGTCCTGTAGGGCTGGGCAGTATGGCTCAATAGCATGTCTCTCTGGTACTGTCCTTTAGGGCTGGGCAGTATGGCTCAATAGCATGTCTCTCTGGTACTGTCCTGTAGGGCTGGGCAGTATGGCTCAATAGCATGTCTCTCTGGTACTGTCCTGTAGGGCTGGGCAGTATGGCTCAATAGCATGTCTCTCTGGTACTGTCCTGTAGGGCTGGGCAGTATGGCTCAATAGCATGTCTCTCTGGTACTGTCCTGTAGGGCTGGGCAAGGATGGCTCAATAGCATGTCTCTGGTACTGTCCTGTAGGGCTGGGCAGTATGGCTCAATAGCATGTCTCTCTGGTACTGTCCTATAGGGCTGGGCAGTATGGCTCAATAGCATGTCTCTCTGGTACTGTCCTGTAGGGCTGGGCAGGATGGCTCAATAGCATGTCTCTCTGGTACTGTCCTGTAGGGCTGGGCAGTATGGCTCAATAGCATGTCTCTCTGGTACTGTCCTGTAGGGCTGGGCAGTATGGCTCAATAGCATGTCTCTCTGGTGCTGGGCAGTATGGCTCAATAGCATGTCTCTCTGGTACTGTCCTGTAGGGCTGGGCAGTATGGCTCAATCAAATCAAATCAAATCAAATCAAATTTATTTATATAGCCCTTCGTACATCAGCTGATATCTCAAAGTGCTGTACAGAAACCCAGCCTAAAACCCCAAACAGCAAACAATGCAGGTGTAAAAGCACGGTGGCTAGGAAAACTCCCTAGAAAGGCCAAAACCTAGGAAGAAACCTAGAGAGGAACCGGGCTATGTGGGGTGGCCAGTCCTCTTCTGGCTGGCCCGGGTAGAGATTATAACAGAACATGACCAAGATGTTCAAATGTTCATAAATGACCAGCATGGTCGAATAATAATAAGGCAGAACAGTTGAAACTGGAGCAGCAGCACAGTCAGGTGGACTGGGGACAGCAAGGAGCCTTCATGTCAGGTAGTCCTGGGGCACGGTCCTAGGGCTCAGGTCAGTTGAAACTGGAGCAGGAGCATGGCCAGGTGGACTGGGGACAGCAAGGAGTCCTCATGTCAGGTAGTCCTGGGACATGGTCCTAGGGCTCAGGTCCTCCGAGAGAGAGAAAGAAAGAGAGAAGGAGAGAATTAGAGAACGCACACTTAGATTCACACAGGACACCGAATAGGACAGGAGAAGTACTCCAGATATAACAAACTGACCCTAGCCCCCCGACACATAAACTACTGCAGCATAAATACTGGAGGCTGAGACAGGAGGGGTCAGGAGACACTGTGGCCCCATCCGAGGACACCCCGGACAGGGCCAAACAGGAAGGATATAACCCCACCCACTTTGCCAAAGCACATCCCCCACACCACTAGAGGGATATCTTCAACCACCAACTTACCATCCTGAGACAAGGCCGAGTATAGCCCACAAAGATCTCCGCCACGGTACAACCCAAGGGGGGCACCCAGACAGGCCGACCACAACAGTGAATCAACCCACCCAGGTGACGCACCCCCCCAGGGACGGCACGAGAGAGCCCCAGCAAGCCAGTGACTCAGCCCCGTAACAGGGTTAGAGGCAGAGAATCCCAGTGGAAAGAGGGGAACCGGCCAGGCAGAGACAGCAAGGGCGGTTCGTTGCTCCAGAGCCTTTCCGTTCACCTTCCCACTCCTGGGCCAGACTACACTCAATCATATGACCCACTGAAGAGATGAGTCTTCAGTAAAGACTTAAAGGTTGAGACCGAGTTTGCGTCTCTGACATGGGTAGGCAGACCGTTCCATAAAAATGGAGCTCTATAGGAGAAAGCCCTGCCTCCAGCTGTTTGCTTAGAAATTCTAGGGACAATTAGGAGGCCTGCGTCTTGTGACCGTAGCGTGCGTGTAGGTATGTACGGCAGGACCAAATCAGAGAGGTAGGTAGGAGCAAGCCCATGTAATGCTTTGTAGGTTAGCAGTAAAACCTTGAAATCAGCCCTTGCTTTGACAGGAAGCCAGTGTAGAGAGGCTAGCACTGGAGTAATATGATCAAATTTTTTGGTTCTAGTCAGGATTCTAGCAGCCGTATTTAGCACTAACTGAAGTTTATTTAGTGCTTTATCCGGGTAGCCGGAAAATAGAGCATTGCAGTAGTCTAACCTAGAAGTGACAAAAGCATGGATTAATTTTTCTGCATCATTTTTGGACAGAAAGTTTCTGATTTTTGCAATGTTACGTAGATGGAAAAAAGCTGTCCTCGAAATGGTCTTGATATGTTCTTCAAAAGAGAGATCAGGGTCCAGAGTAACGCCGAGGTCCTTCACAGTTTTATTTGAGACGACTGTACAACCATTAAGATTAATTGTCAGATTCAACAGAAGATCTCTTTTTGTTTCTTGGGACCTAGAACAAGCATCTCTGTTTTGTCCGAGTTTAATAGTAGAAAGTTTGCAGCCATCCACTTCCTTATGTCTGAAACACATGCTTCTAGCGAGGGCAATTTTGGGGCTTCACCATGTTTCATTGAAATGTACAGCTGTGTGTCATCCGCATAGCAGTGAAAGTTTACATTATGTTTTCGAATAACATCCCCAAGAGGTAAAATATATAGTGAAAACAATAGTGGTCCTAAAACAGAACCTTGAGGAACACCGAAATGTACAGTTGATTTGTCAGAGGACAAACCATTCACAGAGACAAACTGATATCTTTCCGACAGATAAGATCTAAACCAGGCCAGAACTTGTCCGTGTAGACCAATTTGGGTTTCCAATCTCTCCAAAAGAATGTGGTGATCGATGGTATCAAAAGCAGCACTAAGGTCTAGGAGCACGAGGACAGATGCAGAGCCTCGGTCCGATGCCATTAAAATGTCATTTACCACCTTCACAAGTGCCGTCTCAGTGCTATGATGGGGTCTAAAACCAGACTGAAGCATTTCGTATACATTGTTTGTCTTCAGGAAGGCAGTGAGTTGCTGCGCAACAGCCTTCTCTAAAATCTTTGAGAGGAATGGAAGATTCGATATAGGCCGATAGTTTTTTATATTTTCTGGGTCAAGGTTTGGCTTTTTCAAGAGAGGCTTTATTACTGCCACTTTTAGTGAGTTTGGTACACATCCAGTGGATAGAGAGCCGTTTATTATGTTCAACATAGGAGGGCCAAGCACAGGAAGCAGCTCTTTCAGTAGTTTAGTTGGAATAGGGTCCAGTATACAGCTTGAAGGTTTAGAGGCCATGATTATTTTCATCATTGTGTCAAGAGATATAGTACTAAAACACTTGAGCGTCTCTCTTGATCCTAGGTCCTGGCAGAGTTGTGCAGACTCAGGACAACTGAGGTTTGGAGGAATACGCAGGTTTAAAGAGGAGTCCGTAATTTGCTTTCTAATAATCATAATCTTTTCCTCAAAGAAGTTCATGAATTTATCACTGCTAAAGTGAAAGTCATCCTCTCTTGGGGAATGCTGCTTTTAGTTAGCTTTGCCACAGTATCAAAAAGGAATTTCGGATTGTTCTTATTTTCCTCAATTAAGTTAGAAAAATAGGACGATCGAGCAGCAGTAAGGGCTCTTCGGTACTGCACGGTACCGTCCTTCCAAGCTAGTCGGAAGACTTCCAGTTTGGTGTGGCGCCATTTCCGTTCCAATTTTCTGGAAGCTTGCTTCAGAGCTCGGGTATTTTCTGTGTACCAGGGAGCTAGTTTCTTATGAGACATTTTTTTAGTTTTTAGGGGTGCAACTGCATCTAGGTATTGCGCAAGGTTAAATTGAGATCCTCAGTTAGGTGGTTAACGGATTTTTGTCCTCTGGCGTCCTTGGGTAGGCAGAGGGAGTCTGGAAGGGCATCAAGGAATCTTTGTGTTGTCTGTGAATTTATAGCACGACTTTTGATGTTCCTTGGTTGGGGTCTGAGCAGATTATTTGTTGCAATTGCAAACGTAATAAAATGGTGGTCCGATAGTCCAGGATTATGAGGAAAAACATTAAGATCCACAACATTTATTCCATGGGACAAAACTAGGTCCAGCGTATGACTGTGACAGTGAGTGGGTCCAGAGACATGTTGGACAAAACCCACTGAGTCGATGATGGCTCCAAAAGCCTTTTGGAGTGGGTCTGTGGACTTTTCCATGTGAATATTAAAGTCACCAAAGATTAGAATATTATCTGCAATGACTACAAGGTCTGATAGGAATTCAGGAACTCAGTGAGAAACGCTGTATATGGCCCAGGAGGCCTGTAAACAGTAGCTATAAAAAGTGATTGAGTAGGCTGCATAGATTTCATGACTAGAAGCTCAAAAGACGAAAAACGTCATTTTTTTTTTTGTAAATTGAAATTTGCTATCGTAAATGTCAATAGCATGTCAATCAATCAATAGCATGTCTCTCTGGTGCTGGGCAGTATGGCTCAATAGCGTGTCTCTGGTACTGTCCTTTAGGCTGGGCAGTATGGCTCAATAGCGTGTCTCTGGTACTGTCCTTTAGGGCTGGGCAGTATGGCTCAATAGCGTGTCTCTGGTACTGTCCTTTAGGGCTGGGCAGTATGGCTCAATAGCATATCTCTGGTACTGTCCTTTAGGGCTGGGCAGTATGGCTCAATAGCATGTCTCTGGTACTGTCCTTTAGGGCTGGGCAGTATGGCTCAATAGCATGTCTCTGGTACTGTCCTTTATGGCTGGGCAGTATGGCTCAATAGCATGTCTCTGGTACTGTCCTTTAGGGCTGGGCAGTATGGCTCAATAGCATGTCTCTTTGGTACTGACCATTAGGGCTGGATGATATGGCTCAATAGCATGTCTCTTTGATACTGTCCTTTAGGGCTGGGCAGTATGGCTCAATAGCATGTCTCTGGTACTGTCCTTTAGGGCTGGGCAGTATGGCTCAATAGCATGTCTCTTTGGTACTGTCCATTAGGGCTGGATGATATGGCTCAATAGCATGTCTCTTTGGTACTGTCCATTAGGGCTGGATGATATGGCTCAATAGCATGTCTCTTTGGTACTGTCCATTAGGGCTGGATGATATGGCTCAATAGCATGTGTCTTTGGTACTGTCCATTAGGGCTGGATGATATGGCTCAATACTCATATCTCCGTTTATGTTCAAATTTATTGGCGGATTCACGATATGTCTTGATATTTAAAAAATGTTTTTCTCTAAATAAACTTTGTTGTACAATTTTTCAAGGTAAAATACACTTAATTTTTAAAAACGGGCAGCAATAATCTAATGGATTCAGAGCTTGTGAAATTATACCAAGGCTGATTATGTGCCTTCCACAACCATAAAACCCCACTAATAATTACATCAAAAAAATAGTTGTACCTGCTTTTTTTAATGCTGTCACTGATCTGGCTTTCAGGTCTGTCTGTACAAATGCCCTTTTTGTTCCAGCTTTAACCAGAACCATGCATGATGCACATTCACTAACAATGTAGCAGTCATTATAGGACATTATATTATAGGACATAACACTGGTCTCATAAACGATCTCTCCAGCACAAGCCCGCGTGCTAGTGAGTAGCCAGCTCATATTTTATATTTCAAGTTTAGAATCTATTTGCTAGTTAAGAAGGCAGAACAGTTGAATTGTTATAAAAAAAACACACATTTCTGTCCGCCTCCAGCTGTTTGAACAGCAGGCTAGTGGCCTGGCTAGCCTGTCCACTTTGTCACATGTTGAAATCAATTGGCCTGGCTAGCCTGTCCACTTTGTCACATGTTGAAATCAATTGGCCTGGCTAGCCTGTCCACAATGTTCACATGTTGAAATCAAGTACCTTATTTCTCAGAATGAGAACGATTAGCCAGTTCCTTATATAATCATTTTATGCTTATTGCACATTTAATAAAACACAGACTAAACAGCCAGTATAACAGTCTTTATTTGACTAAAATGCTGCTAGCGGTATGTGGTACTGTAATGCGCTCGCCACAAAATGAGCATTCATTTAGCATCTGTTTGAGTGGTGTCTGCTCTGCTTGTGTGTGTCTAGTGTGTGTGCTCTGTTTGAAATGTGAGGAGTTTGTGTGTGTGCTGGTCCTGGTAGATTCATGCTGTGTGTCTGCTGGTTCTGGTAGATTCATGCTGTGTGTCTGCTGGTCCTGGTAGATTCATACTGTGTGTCTGCTGGTCCTGGTAGATTCATGCTGTGTGTCTGCTGGTCCTGGTAGATTCATGCTGTGTGTCTGCTGGTCCTGGTAGATTCATGCTGCGTGTCTGCTGGTCCTGGTAGATTCATGCTGCGTGTCTGCTGGTCCTGGTAGATTCATGCTGTGTGTCTGCTGGTCCTGATAGTTATGGGTGCGCTCACTTTCATGCCTGCCTGGGCGTGCACCAAGTCCCGCCTTGAAAAATCCCTTTGGGCCTAGGCGGGGCCTTGCCGATGTCTCTGGGCGAGTGGAGGCACGAGCACCCACTGATGTGTGCGGCCATTGGTATTGTCTGTGTTTTGTTGTTTTTAAGAAAATAAGAAAATCAATCTACATACTGTATCAGTCAAAAGTTAGGACACACCTACCCATTCCAGGGTTTTTCTTTATTTGGACTATTTTCTACATTGTAGAATAATAGTGAAAACATCAAAACTATGAAATAACACATATGGAAACATGTAGTAACCAAAAAAAAAAAAGTGTTAAAAAAATCCAAATATGAGATTCTTCAAATAGCCACCCTTTTCCTTGATGACAGCTTTGCACACGCTTGACATTCTCTCAACCAGCTTCATGAGGTAGTCACCTGAATGCATTTCAATTAACAGGTGTGCCTTGTTAAAAGTAGTTTTTTTCCTTAATGCGTTAGAGCCATCAGTGTTGTGACAAGGTGGGGGTATACAGGAAGGAGATAGCCCTATTTAGTCCATAATTATAGCAAGAACAGCTCAAATAAGCAAAGAGAAACAACAGTCCATCATTACTTTAAGACATACAATTTCAAGAACTTTGATGAAACTGGCTCTCAAGAGGACCACCACAGGAATGGAAGACCCAGAGGTACATCTGCTGCAGAAGATAAGTTCATTATAGTTACCAGGCTCTCAAGAGGACCACCACAGGAATGGAAGACCCAGAGGTACCTCTGCTGCAGAAGATAAGTTCATTAGTTACCAGGCTCTCAAGAGGACCGCCACAGGAATGGAAGACCCAGAGGTACCTCTGCTGCAGAAGATAAGTTCATTATAGTTACTAGGCTCTCAAGAGGACCACCACAGGAATGGAAGACCCAGAGGTACCTCTGCTGCAGAAGATAAGTTCATTAGTTACCAGGCTCTCAAGAGGACCGCCACAGGAATGGAAGACCCAGAGGTACCTCTGCTGCAGAAGATAAGTTCATTATAGTTACCAGGCTCTCAAGAGGACCACCACAGGAATGGAAGACCCAGAGGTACCTCTGCTGCAGAAGATAAGTTCATTATAGTTACCAGGCTCTCAAGAGGACCATCACAGGAATGGAAGACCCAGAGGTACCTCTGCTGCAGAAGATAAGTTCATTATAGTTACCAGGCTCTCAAGAGGACCACCACAGGAATGGAAGACCCAGAGGTACCTCTGCTGCAGAAGATCAGTTCATTATAGTTACCAGGCTCTCAAGAGGACCACCACAGGAATGGAAGACCCAGAGGTACCTCTGCTGCAGAAGATAAGTTCATTATAGTTACCAGGCTCTCAAGAGGACCGCCACAGGAATGGAAGACCCAGAGGTACCTCTGCTGCAGAAGATCAGTTCATTAGTTACCAGGCTCTCAAGAGGACCGCCACAGGAATGGAAGACCCAGAGGTACCTCTGCTGCAGAAGATAAGTTCATTAGTTACCAGGCTCTCAAGAGGACCGCCACAGGAATGGAAGACCCAGAGGTACCTCTGCTGCAGAAGATAAGTTCATTATAGTTACCAGGCTCTCAAGAGGACCGCCACAGGAATAGTTTCACGGTGTTTAAGTTACAGACACTTCTCAACATCAACTGTTCAGAGGAAACTCTGGCGAATCAGGTCTTCATGGTCGAATGCTGCAAAGAAACCAATACGAAGAAGAGACTTGCTTGGGCCAAGAAACACGAGCAAATGGACATTAGACCGGTGGAAATGTTTTCTTTTGGTCTGGAGTCCAAATTGGACATTTCTGGTTCCAACCGCAGTGTCTTTTGTGAGACGCGGTGTCGGTGAACGGATGATCTCTGCATGTGTATTTCTCACCGTAAAGCATGGAGGAGGAGGTGTTATGGTGTGGGCTTCTCTGGTGACAATGTTTGTGATTTAGAATTCAAGGCACTTAACTAGCATGGCTAACACAGCATTCTGCATCGATATGCCATCCCATCTTAGTGGGACAATCATTAGTTTTTCAACAGGATAATGACCCAACACACCTCCAGGCTGTGTAAGGGCTATTTGACCAAGAAGGAAAGTGATGGAGTGCTGCATCAGATGACCTGGCTTCCACAATCCCCCGACCTCAACCAAATTAGGATGGTTTGGGATGAGTCGGTCCTCAAAAATGGGAACTGCTTATCATGGGGTGACTTCGGCACTCACCTAAAAAGCATATATCCCACTTGGGTGAGAGAAAATGTCATTGTTTTTTGGCAGAATTATGTAAGCTGTTATCAAATGTATTTATATAGCCCTTCGTGCATCAGCTGATATCTCAAAGTGCTGTACAGAAACCAGGCCTAAAACCCCAAACAGCAAGCAATGCAGGTGTAGAAGCACAGTGGCTAGGAAAAACTCCCTAGAAAGGCCAAAACCAAGGAAGAAACCTAGAGAGGAACCAGGCTATGAGGGGTGGCCAGTCCTCTTCTGGCTGTGCCGGGTGGAGATTATAACACAACATGGCCAAGATGTTCAAATGTTCATAAATGACCAGCATGGTCAAATAATAATAATCACAGGCACAACAGTTGAAACTGGAGCAGCAGCACGGCCAGGTGGACTGGGGACAGCAAGGAGTCATCATGCCAGGTAGTCCTGAGGCATGGTCCTAGGGCTCACGTCCTCTGAGAGAGAGAAAGAGGGAGAGAATTAGAGAGTACATACTTAAATTCACACAGGACACCGGATAAGACAGGAGAAGTACTCCAGATATAACAAACTGACCCTAGTCCCCCGACACAAACAAATGCAGCTTAAATACTGGAGGCTGAGACAGGAGGGGTCAGGAGACACTGTGGCCCCATCCGATGATTCCCCCGGACAGGTGGTATCAGTACCAGATCAATGTGAAAGTATATACAGGGAGTATCAGATCAATGTGGAGCTATATACAGGGAATATCAGTACCAGATCAATGTGCAGCTTTATACAGGGAGTACCAGTACCAGATCAATGTGCAGCTACAGGGTGGAGAACAAGTATTTGATACACTGCCGATTTTGCAGGTTTTCCTACTTACAAAGCATGTAGAGGTCTGTAATTTTTTATCATAGGTACACTTCAACTGTGAGAGACGGAATCTAAAACAAAAATCCAGCAAATCACATTGTATGATTAAGTCATTAATTAGCATTTTATTGCATGACATAAGTAGGAAAACCTGCAAAATTGTCAGTGTATCAAATACGTGTTCTCCCCACTGTATATGATAAAGAGAGTATCAGCAGCGTAAAAATAGCTATATACAGGGAGTACCAGTACCAGATCAATGTGGAGCTATATACAGGGAGTACCAGTACCAGATCAATGTGGAGCTATATACAGGAGTACCAGTACCAGATCAATGTGGAGCTATATACAGGGAGTACCAGTACCAGATCAATGTGGAGCTATATACAGGAGTACCAGTACCAGATCAATGTGGAGCTATATACAGGGAGTACCAGTACCAGATCAATGTGGAGCTATATACAGGAGTACCAGTACCAGATCAATGTGGAGCTATATACAGGGAGTACCAGTACCAGATCAATGTGGAGCTATATACAGGGAGTACCAGTACCAGATCAATGTGGAGCTATATACAGGGAGTACCAGTACCAGATCAATGTGGAGCTATATACAGGGAGTACCAGTACCAGATCAATGTGGAGCTATATACAGGGAGTACCAGTACCAGATCAATGTGGAGCTATATACAGGGAGTACCAGTACCAGATCAATGTGCAGCTATATACAGGGAGTACCAGTACCAGATCAATGTGCAGCTATATACAGGGAGTACCAGTACCAGATCAATGTGCAGCTATATACAGGGAGTACCAGTACCAGATCAATGTGGAGCTATATACAGGGAGTACCAGTACCAGATCAATGTGCAGCTATATACAGGGAGTACCAGTACCAGATCAATGTGCAGCTATATACAGGGAGTACCAGTACCAGATCAATGTGCAGCTATATACAGGGAGTACCAGTACCAGATCAATGTGCAGCTATATACAGGGAGTACCAGTACCAGATCAATGAGCTGCTATATACAGGGAGTACCAGTACCAGATCAATGTGGAGCTCCAGATGACAGCTGGCGTGTGCTGTGTGGAGGCATCAACTCGTGTACTTTGCTCTAGAAGTTGTGACTCGCGGCAGCATGGTGGTGCTTGAATGAACGGCCAATCATATTGCGCAATTACAAATAGCATGACATTTACGTGTGTAGTCTTCAATGGTAGACTGCGTTTAGAGCAGGAAAATGTTGAACTGGAACGCAAAAATGCGCGGAAAAGTTACTGGTCCTGTCGTGCGAGTGACTGACGAGATCCACTGGCCTGACTGACACGTTTTTACAGGCCCAGCGTTGATGTCGGGCGCGGAACGCAAAATAAAATAAATGATTGTGCCATAAAACAACCGGCTAAGTGTTAGCAGGTGGGCTACAGTCATTGGACCGTATCCCCAACGCTATAGACCACGTCTCGTTAATTAACCATTAATCAGAGGTTTTAAATGTCCAAATTCATCAATATGCTGAAATCATTTGTGATTTTGTTGAAGACTAAGCAGCGGAAACATCTGCCGTTTGTCTTCTTCTAAAAAAAACGACCACAACGAACTTGGGAATATTTCCACACCTGTTGATGGATGACCTGTAGTAGCCATTTATCAACTGGACTTCCTGCTGTCTTCTACTACAGGTCATCTAAAGTGTATGGACTTCCTGCTCTCTTCTTCTACAGGTCATCTAAAGTGTATGGACTTCCTGCTCTCTTCTTCTTCTACAGGTCATCTAAAGTGTATGGACTTCCTGCTCTCTTCTTTTACAGATCATCTAAAGTGTATGGACTTCCTGCTCTCTTCTTCTACTACAGGTCATCTAAAGTGTGTATGGACTTCCTGCTCTCTTCTTCTTCTACAGGTCATCTAAAGTGTATGGACTTCCTGCTCTCTTCTTCTACTACAGGTAATCTAAAGTGTATGGACTTCCTGCTGTCTTCTTTCTACTACAGGTAATCTAAAGTGTATGGACTTCCTGCTGTCTTCTTCTACTACAGGTAATCTAAAAAATGTATGGACTTCCTGCTCTATTCTTCCACTACAGGTCATCTAAAGTGTATGGACTTCCTGCTCTCTTCTTCTACTAGGTAATCTAAAGTGTATGGACTTCCTGCTCTCTTTCTTCCACTACAGGTCATCTAAAGTGTATGGACTTCCTGCTCTCTCTTCTTCTTCTACAGGTCATCTAAGAGTGTATGGACTTCCTGCTCTCTTCTTATTCTACAGGTCATCTAAATTGTATGGACTTCCTGCTCCTTCCACTACAGGTCATCTAAAGTGTATGGACTTCCTGCTCTCTTCTTCACAGGTCATCTAAAGTGTATGGACTTCCCTGCTCTCTTCTTCTTCTACAGGTCATCTAAAGTGTATGGACTTCCTGCTCTCTTCTTCTACTACAGGTAATCTAAAGTGTATGGACTTCCTGCTCTCTTCTTCGACAGGTCATCTAAAGTGTATGGACTTCCTGCTCTCTTCTTCTACTACAGGTAATCTAAAGTGTATGGACTTCCCTGCTCTCTTCTTCTACTACAGGTCATCTAAAGTGTATGGACTTCTGCTCTCTTCTTGTTCTACAGGTCATCTAAAGTGTATGGACTTCCCTGCTCTCTTCTTCTACTACAGGTCATCTAAAGTGTATGGACTTCCCTGCTCTCTTCTTCTACAGGTCATCTGAAGTGTATGGACTTCCTGCTCTCTTCTTCTTCTTCTACAGGTCATCTAAAGTGTATGGACTTCCTGCTGTCTTCTTCTTCTACTACAGGTCATCTAAAGTGTATGGACTTCCTGCTCTCTTCTTGTTCTACAGGTCATCTAAAGTGTATGGGACTTCCTGCTCTCTTCTTCTTCTACAGGTCATCTAAAGTGTATGGACTTCCTGCTGTCTTCTTCTTCTACTACAGGTCATCTAAAGTGTATGGACTTCCTGCTCTCTTGTTCTACAGGTCATCTAAAGTGTATGGACTTCCTGCTGTCTTCTTCAGATCATCTAAAGTGTATGAACTTCCTGCTCTCTTCTTCTACTACAGGTCATCAAAGTGTATGGACTTCCTGCTGTCTTCTTCTACAGGTCATCTAAAGTGTATGAACTTCCTGCTCTCTTCTTCTACTACAGGTCATCTAAAGTGTATGGACTTCCTGCTGTCTTCTTCTTCAGATCATCTAAAGTGTATGAACTTCCTGCTCTCTTCTTCTACTACAGGTCATCTAAAGTGTATGGACTTCCTGCTGTCTTCTTCTACAGATCATCTAAAGTGTATGAACTTCCTGCTCTCTTC
>NW_026286250.1:0-14756 GCF_023373465.1 Oncorhynchus keta | reverse complement strand
TATACTTGCCTAAATCTAGGAGAGTTCATGCTCAGCCTATGCCTCACACTCCAGTCCCTCGACTGCTTGGCACTGACGGAGACATGGATCACCACAGATAACACTGCTACTCCTACTGCTCTCTCCTCGTCCGCCCACGTGTTCTCGCACACCCCGAGAGCTTCTGGTCAGCGGGGTGGTGGCACCAGGATCCTCATCTCTCCCAAGTGGTCATTCTCTCTTTCTCCCCTCACCCATCTGTCTATCGCCTCCTTTGAATTCCATGCTGTCACAGTTACCAGCCCTTTCAAGCTTAACATCCTTATCATTTATCGCCCTCAAGGTTCCCTCGGAGAGTTCATCCAATGAGCTTGATACCTTGATAAGCTCCTTTCCTGAGGACGGCTCACCTCTCACAGTGCTGGGCGACTTTAACCTCCCACGTCTACCTTTGACTCATTCCTCTCTGCCTCCTTCTTTCCACTCCTCTCCTCTTTTGACCTCACCCTCTCACCTTCCCCCCTACTCACAAGGCAGGCAATACGCTCGACCTCATCTTTACTAGATGCTGTTCTTCCACTAACCTCATTGCAACTCCCTCCAAGTCTCCGACCACTACCTTGTATCCTTTTCCCTCTCGCTCTCATCTAACACCTCCCACACTGCCCCTACTCGGATGGTATCGCGCCGTCCCAACCTTCGCTCTCTCTCCCCCGCTACTCTCTCCTCTTCCATCCTATCATCTCTTCCCTCTGCTCATACCTTCTCCAACCTATCTCCTGATTCTGCCTCCTCAACCCTCCTCTCCTCCCTTTCTGCATCCTTTGACTCTCTATGTCCCCTATCCTCCAGGCCGGCGCGGTCCTCCCCTCCCGCCCCGTGGCTCGACGACTCATTGCGAGCTCACAGAACAGGGCTCCGGGCAGCTGAGCGGAAATGGAGGAAAACTCGCCTCCCTGCGGACCTGGCATCCTTTCACTCCCTCCTCTCTACATTTTCCTCCTCTGTCTCTGCTGCTAAAGCCATTTTCTACCACTCTAAATTCCAAGCATCTGCCTCTAACCCTAGGAAGCTCTTTGCCACCTTCTCCTCACTCCTGAATCCTCCTCCCCTCCCCCCCTCCTCCCTCTCTGCAGATGACTTCGTCAACCATTTTGAAAAGAAGGTCGACGACATCCGATCCTCGTTTGCTAAGTCAAACGGCACCGCTGGTTCTGCTCACACTGCCCTACCCTGTGCTCTGACCTCTTTCTCCCCTCTCTCTCCAGATGAAATCTCGCGTCTTGTGACGGCCGGCCGCCCAACAACCTGCCCGCTTGACCCTATCCCTCCTCTCTTCTCCAGACCATTTCCGGAGACCTTCTCCCTTACCTCACCTCGCTCATCAACTCATCCCTGACCGCTGGCTACGTCCCTTCCGTCCTCAAGAGAGCGAGAGTTGCACCCCTTCTGAAAAAACCTACACTCAATCCCTCCGATGTCAACAACTACAGACCAGTATCCCTTCTTTCTTTTCTCTCCAAAACTCTTGAACGTGCCGTCCTTGGCCAGCTCTCCCGCTATCTCTCTCTGAATGACCTTCTTGATCCAAATCAGTCAGGTTTCAAGACTAGTCATTCAACTGAGACTGCTCTTCTCTGTATCACGGAGGCGCTCCGCACCGCTAAAGCTAACTCTCTCTCCTCTGCTCTCATCCTTCTAGACCTATCGGCTGCCTTCGATACTGTGAACCATCAGATCCTCCTCTCCACCCTCTCCGAGTTGGGCATCTCCGGCGCGGCCCACGCTTGGATTGCGTCCTACCTGACAGGTCGCTCCTACCAGGTGGCGTGGCGAGAATCTGTCTCCTCACCACGCGCTCTCACCACTGGTGTCCCCCAGGGCTCTGTTCTAGGCCCTCTCCTATTCTCGCTATACACCAAGTCACTTGGCTCTGTCATAACCTCACATGGTCTCTCCTATCATTGCTATGCAGACGACACACAATTAATCTTCTCCTTTCCCCCTTCTGATGACCAGGTGGCGAATCGCATCTCTGCATGTCTGGCAGACATATCAGTGTGGATGACGGATCACCACCTCAAGCTGAACCTCGGCAAGACGGAGCTGCTCTTCCTCCCGGGGAAGGACTGTCCGTTCCATGATCTCGCCATCACGGTTGACAACTCCATTGTGTCCTCCTCCCAGAGCGCTAAGAACCTTGGCGTGATCCTGGACAACACCCTGTCGCACTTGTCATCTCCCGTCTGGATTACTGCAACTCGCTGTTGGCTGGGCTCCCTGCCTGTGCCATTAAACCCCTACAACTCATCCAGAACGCCGCAGCCCGTCTGGTGTTCAACCTTCCCAAGTTCTCTCACGTCACCCCGCTCCTCCCGCTCTCTCCACTGGCTTCCAGTTGAAGCTCGCATCCGCTACAAGACCATGGTGCTTGCCTACGGAGCTGTGAGGGGAACGGCACCTCAGTACCTCCAGGCTCTGATCAGGCCCTACACCCAAACAAGGGCACTGCGTTCATCCACCTCTGGCCTGCTCGCCTCCCTACCACTGAGGAAGTACAGTTCCCGCTCAGCCCAGTCAAAACTGTTGCTGCTCTGGCCCCCAATGGTGGAACAAACTCCCTCACGACGCCAGGACAGCGGAGTCAATCACCACCTTCCGGAGACACCTGAAACCCCACCTCTTTAAGGAATACCTAGGATAGGATAAGTAATCCTTCTCACCCCCTGTAAGATTTAGATGCACTATTTTAAAGTGACTATTCTACTGGATGTTATAAGGTGAATGCACCAATTTGTAAGTCGCTCTGGATAAGAGCGTCTGCTAAATGACTTAAATGTAAATGTAATCTATTGATGTTGCATTGAACTGTGTGAATGCTCATTTTAAAAAAAATGTGCCGACCGCCAATAATTTGTATGAACCTTGCTGTTTGTCACTCAGACCTGGCAACAATGTTGCAAAATATGACATGATCTTCTCCCTGCCTTAGAGAGATAAATGGCTAGTTTGACAGTTTTATGACCAGGTGAAATATGGATATAAATGTCAATGTAAAATAGCTGAAACAAAATTAAAAGGTTTCATAGAGTTTTATGTGACTGGGTTAGCTTTAGCTGTTTTCTTAAATCCCCATTACACTCTGGGGTTGGGATTAGGGCTGTGGCAGTCGTGACATTTTGTCAGCCGTGACTGTCATTCAAATAACTGACTTAATTGACTTAATAAACATAAACACATTTCGCATCTCTGGCTTCCAAACACAGCCTACAAGCCACATTTTAAAAGTTTCATAAAGTCATTTAATATATCACAATAAATCCATAAGTTTAGCCAGGTTTGAAGAAACATTATGATATGATGAAATGGAGCCTATTTCATGGAGTCCTTATGTTAGGCCCTGATCTAGCCATGCCATATGGCTGTGGCATACACTAGTTCATTCACCAGACAAGATTTGCTTCCAATTCCCATGGCATTATTTTATAGACTATTGTTTTACAGTAAGAAGAATACAATTGAACATGAGCTGACTAAAATAGACAGGATATTTCTCCCCAAACGATTTTCGAAGGAGAGCATGTGTTTCGAGGGAGAGTGCTCATGCGGCTATTGTGTTGAGGGTTTAACAAACAGGTCCTCCTATATGCCTAATTTAGAGTTATTTATGCAACGTTAGTTGCGATACAAAGGTTAGGCTATATGTTTTGATTTCTAATACATTCTAAGGCTGCATGATGCAACGAATGGTGATTGGAAAAGTCGCATGAAAGGGAAGTGCTCTTTATTTCTTGCACAGGCTGCAGACACTTCATCAATCTCTCATTCACAATTTGACAAGCACTTAATAATATTCTCATGCAGTATTCTCAATTTAATCTAGTCTTTACATAGGCTATATTAATAGGCTATAGGCCTATGTGTGGAATGATTTTTGATTTAGAATGCCCCACAAAAAAAGGAATCCATAGCCTGCACTCCAATAGCGAATGGAGGTTACGTGCAGTTACGTTTTTAATAAGCCACTTACTTTTACTTTTGATAATTAAGTATATTTCAAACCAAATACTTTTACTCAAGTAGAATTTGACTGGGTGACTTTTACTTGAGTCATTTTCTATTAAGGTATTGTTTCTTTTACTCAAGTGTGACAAATGGGTACTTTTTCCACCATTGGTCAAATCTCTGTTTTCACATGTGATTGCGCAATGACTGTGCTTATAAGAACACATTTCACTAGGCTCTAGTCTATGGGCTCTCCAACCATGTTCCAGCAGTCTTGGACCTATAGGCTACATTTGGAGTTATTTGGCCACTTCAGTTGTGATTAGCGATGTACCGATATGACATTTTTGGCCGACATCAGGCCTTCATGGTCAAATTGGTGCAAAGAAACTTCTACTAAAGGACACAGATAAGATGAGACATGTTTGGGTCAAGAAACAAGAGCAATGGACATTAGACCGGTGGATATCTGTCCTTTGATCTGATGAGTTCAAATTTGAGATTTTTGGTTCCAACCACTTTGTCTTTGTGAGATGCAGAGTAGGTGAACTGATGAACATCACATGTGTGGTTCCCAACGTGAAACATGGAGATGGTGTGGGGGTGATTTGCTGGTGACACTGTCAGTGATTTATGTAGAATTCAAGGCACACTTAACCAGCATTGCTACCAGAGCATTCTGCAGTGATACGCCATCCTGTCTGGTTTGCTTTAGTGGGACTTTCATTTGTTTTTCAACAGGACAATGACCCAAAACACACCTCCAGGCTGAAATGGTTTAGGATGAGTTGGACCGCAGAGTGAAGGAAAAGCAGCCAATAAGTGCTCAGTATATGTGGGAACTCCTTCAAGACTGTTGGAAAAGCATTCCTCGTGAAGCTGGTTGAGAGAATGCCAAGAGTGTGCCAAGCTGTCAAAGGCTACTTGGAAGATTCTAAAATATTTTTTTGATTTAAGACTTTTACATGTTAAATGATTCCATATGTGCTATTTCATAGTTTTGATGTCTTCACTGTTTGTCTACAAAGCAGAAAATACAAAAAGTAAAGAAAAACCCTTGAATGAGTAGGTGGTCAAACTTTTTGACTGGTGTCAAATATATATGTATATATCTCTCCATTTTTCAGGATCCTGTCTTTCAAAAGATAATTCGGAAAAATCCCAAATAACTTCACAGATCTTCGTTGTAAAGGGTTTAAACAATGTTTCCCATGCTTGTTCAATGAACCATAAACAATTAATGAACATGCACCTATGGAACGTTCATTAAGACACTAACAGCTTACAGACGGTAGGCAAATAAGGTCACAGTTATGCAAGTTTAGGACACTGAAGGGGCCCTTCTACTGACTCTGAAAAACACAAAGAAAGATCCACAGGGTCCCTGCTCATCTTTGTGAATGTTTCTTAGGCATGCTGCAAGGATGCGTGATGGCTGCAAGGAGGCATGAGGACTGCAGATGTGGCCAGGGCAATAAATTGCCATGTCCGTACTGTAAGATGCCTAAGACAGCACTACAAGGAGACAAGACGGATAGCTGATCATCCTCGCAGTGGCAGACCACGTGTAACAACACCTGCACAGGATCGGTATATCTGAACATCACACCTCCGGACAGGTACAGGATGGCAACAACAACTGCCTGAGTTACACCAGGAATGCACAATCCCTCCATCAGTGCTCAGACTGTCCACAACAGGCTGAGAGAGGCTGGACTGAGGGCTTGTAGGCCTGTTGTAAGGCAGGTCCTCACCAGACATCACCGGCAACAACGTCGCCTATGGGCACAAACCCATCATCGCTGGACCAGACAGGACTGGAAAAAAGTGCTTTTCACTGACGAGTCACATATTTGTCTCACCAGGGTGATGGTTGGATTTGCGTTTGTCGTCGAAGGAATGAGCGTTACACCGAGGCCTGTACTCTGGAGCAGGATCGATTTGGAGGTGGAGGGTCCATCATGGTCTGGGGTGGTGTGTCACAGCATCATCGGATTGAGCTTGTTGTCATTGCAGGAAATCTCAACACTGTGCGTTACAGGGAAGACATCCTCCTCCCTCATGTGGTATCCTTCCTGCAGGCTCATCCTGACATGACCCTCCAGCATGACAATGCCATCAGCCATACTGATGGCATTGTCGTCATTTCCGGTCACAACTTGCAGGCTTGTTTTCGAGTTGCTGTGCGTTTTGTTGCCAACCTATTTTGCTACCTGACAACTTTACGGTTTTCACTTTTTAATTACCGTTCATATATTTATTTATTTTTCCTCAACATTTTCACTCCGGACGCTTTATCTGGACACGGTTCGTCAGGACCTCCAACAGCCGAAGCTAAGTAGTAACATTAACATGATGCCTTCTAATTGTGGTGCTGTATAGCCTTACGGCGAGGATAAGCTGTGCTACAAGCCCAGCTTCAGACGCAATCGTTAGGCAAGGGTAATTTCAGTGTAGGAAAAGGATGAAACAGCGTCACCAATGCCACCAGTAAGTACAGATAGTAGTATAAATCCCCTGGCACAGTCCCCGCAGCGGACAACTTTCTCACGGTTTCTGGAAGGAGGTGTCGCTCATTCAGCCGACAGAAACTTTCAACCGGTTTTCCCCATTAAGCGGGTCGGAGTCAGAGGCCGAGTCTTCTGGTCTCTTCCTCCCGTTACGGGGTCTGAGACGCATGACTTCCCACCATTAGCTCTGACAAATTGAAAACTCTAGTCATTGGCGACTCCATTACCCGCAGTATTAGACTTAAAGCAATCATTCAGAGATCATACACTGTTTACCAGGGGGGGCTACCGACGTTAAGGCTAATCTGAAGATGGTGCTGGCTAAAGCTAAAACTGCCGAGTGTAGAGAGTATAGAGATATTGTTATCTCACGTCGGCACCAACGATGTTAGGATGAAACAGTCAGAGATCACCAAGGCGCAACATAGCTTCTGCGTGCATGTCAGCTAGAAAGATGTGTCGGCATCGAGTAATTGTCTCTGGCCCCCTCCCAGTTAGGGGGGAGTGATGAGCTCTACAGCAGAGTCTCACAACTTAATCACTGGTTGAAAACTGTTTTCTGCCCCTCCCAAAAGATAGAATTTGTAGATAACTGGCCCTCTTTCTGGGACTCGCCCAATAAACAGGACCAAAGCCTGACCATGCTGAGGAGTGACGGACTCCATCCTAGCTGGATGGGTGCTCTCATCTTATCTATGAACATAGACAGGGCACTAACTCCCCTAGCTCCACAATGAAATAGGGTGCAGTCCAGGCAGCAGGCTATTAGCCAGCCTGCCAGCATAGTGAGTCTGCCACTGCACAGTCAGTGTAGTCAGCCGCTATCACCATTGAGACCGTGTCTGTGCCTCGACCTAGGTTGGGCAAAACTAAACATGGCGGTGTTCGCCTTAGCAATCTCACTAGGATAAAGACCACCTCCATTCCTGTCATTACTGAAAGCGATCATGATACCTCACATCTCAAAATAGGGCTACTTAATGTTAGATCCCTTACTTCAAAGGCAGTTATAGTCAATGAACTAATCACTGATCATAATCTTGATGTGATTGGCCTGACTGAAACATGGCTTAAGCCTGATGAATTTACTGTTTTAAAATGAGGCCTCACCTCCTGGCTACACTAGACCATATCCCCGTGCATCCCGCAAGAGGGCGGAGTGTTGCTAACATTTACGATAGCAAATTTCAATTTACAAAAAAATAAATGACGCATTTTACGTCTTTTGAGCTTCTAGTCATGAAATCTATGCAGCCTACTCAATCACTTTTTATAGCTACTGTTTACAGGCCTCCTGGGCCATATACAGCGTTTCACTGAGTTCCCTGAATTCCCTATCGGACCTTGTAGTCATAGCAGATAATATTCTAATCTTTGCGACTTTAATATTCACATGGAAAAGTCCACAGACCCACTCCAAAAGGCTTTCGGAGCCATCATCGACTCAGTGGGTTTTGTCCAACATGTCTCTGGACCCACTCACTGTCACAGTCATACGCTGGACCTAGTTTTGTCCCATGGAATAAATGTTGTGGATCTTAATGTTTTTCCTCATAATCCTGTAACTTCCGGCGCCGACTGAGATGACGCCGCTTCATGCGTTCTAGGAAACTATGCAGTTTTTAGTTTTTTTAAGTGTTATTTCTTACATTAGTACCCCAGGTCATCTTAGGTTTCATTACATACTACTACATACAGTCCAGAAGAACTACTGAATATAAGATCAGCATCAACTCACCATCAGTACGACCAAGAATATGTTTTCCGCGACGCGGATCCTGTGTTCTGCCTTACAAACAGGACAACGGAATGGACGATGCAGCGACCCAAGGAAACGACTCCGAAAAAGAGGGAAACGAGGCGGTGTTCTGGTCAGACTCGAAAAAGGACACATCGCGCACCACTTCCTCAGCATTCTTCTTGCCAATGTCCAGTCTCTCGACAACAAGGTTGGACGAAACTGAGCAAGGTGGCATTCCAGAGGGACATCAGAGACTGCAACGTTCTCTGCTTCACGGAAACATGGCTTACTGGGAAGACGCTATCCAGGGCGGTGCAGCCAACGGGTTTCTCCACGCATCGCGCCGACAGAAACATACATCTCTCTGGTAAGAAGAGTGGCGGGGGGCGTATGCCTCGACTAACGGGACATGGTGTGATGAAGGAAACATACAGGAACTCAAATCCTTCTGTTCACCTGATTTAGAATTCCTCACAATCAAATGTAGACCGCATTATCTTCCAAGAGAATTCTCTTCGATTATAATCACAGCCGTATATATCCCCCAAGCAGACACATCGGTGGCTCTGAAACGAACTTTATTTAACTCTTTGCAAACTGGAAACCATTTATCCGGAGGCTGCATTCATTGTAGCTGGGGGTTTTTAACAAAGCTAATCTGAAACAAGACTCCCTAAATGTTATCAGCATATCGATTACGCAACCAGGGGTGGTAAAACCTGGATCATTGTTACTCTATAAGGCATATAAGGCCCTGCCCCGCCTCGGGAAAAGCTGACCACGACTCCATTTTGCTGATCCCTGCCTACAGGCAGAAACTAAAACAAGAGGCTCCCCAGCTGAGGTCTGTCCAACGCTGGCAGACCCACACACTCAAGACTGCTTCCATCACGTGGACTGGGACATGTTTCTCAGACGTCAGATGGAAATATTGACGAATACGCTGATTCGGTGTGCGAGTTCATTAGAACGTGCGGTCGAAGATGTCGTTCCCATAGCAACGATAAAAACATTCCCAAACCAGAAACCGTGGATTGATGGCAGCATTCGCGTGAAACTGAAAGCACGAACCACTGCTTTTAATCAGGGCAAGGTGTCTGGTAACTCCGACATGTTCCGAATATAAACAAGCTAAGCGTCAGTACAGAGACAAAGTGGAATCTCAATTCAATGGCTCAGACACAAGAGGCATGTGGCAGGGTCTACAGTCAATCACGGACTACAAGAAGAAACCAGCCCAGTCACGGACCAGGATGTCTTGCTCCCAGGCAGACTAAATAACTTTTGCCCGCTTTGAGGACAATACATTTGACTGACACGGCCTGCAACGAAAACATGCGGTCTCTCCTTCACTGCAGCCGAGGTGAGTAAGACATTTAAACGTGATCATCCCTAGCAAGGCTGCAGGCCCAGACAGTTATCCCCAGCCGCGCCCTCAGAGCATGCACAGACCAGCTGGCCGGTGTGTTTACGGACATATTCAATCAATCCCTATACCAGTCTGCTGTTCCCACATGCTTCAAGAGGGCCACCATTGTTCCTGTTCCCAAGAAAGCTAAGGTTAACTGAGCCAACGACTTCCGCCCGTAGCACTCCTTCCGTCATCATGAAGTGCTTTGAGAGACTAGTCAAGGACCATATCACCTCCACCTACCTGACACCCTAGACCCAATCCAATTTGCTTACCGCCCAAATAGGTCCACAGGCGATGCAATCTCAGCCACACTGCACACTGCCCTAACCCACCTGGACAAGAGGAATACCTATGTGAGATTGCTGTTCATCGACTACAGCTCGGCATTCAACACCATAGTACCTCCAAGCTCGTCATCAAGCTCGAGACCCTGGGTCTCGACCCCGCCCTGCAACTGGGTACTGGACTTCCTGACGGGCCGCCCCAGGTGGTGAGGGGGTAGGCAACAACATCTCCTCCCCCGCTGATCCTCAACACGGGGGCCCCCAAGGGTGCGTTCTGAGCCCTCTCCTGTACTCCTGTTCACCCACGACTGCGTGGCCACGCACGCCTCCAACTCAATCATCAAGTTTGCGGACTGACACAACAGTGGTAGGCTTGATTACCAACAACGACAAGACGGCCTACAGGGAGAGGTGAGGGCCCTCGAAGATGTGGTGTCAGGAAAATAACCTCACACTCAACGTCAACAAAACTAAGGGGAGATGATTGGACTTCAGGAAACAGCAGAGGGAACACCCCTATCCACATCGATGGAACAGTAGTGGAGAGGCAGCTAGTTTTAAGTTCCTCGGCATACACATCACAGACAAACTGGAATTGGTCCACCTCACACTGACAGCGTCATGGAAGAAGGCGCAGCAGCGCCTTTCAACCTCAGGAGGCTGAAGAAATTCGGCTTGTCACCAAAAAGCACCCACAAACTTCTACAGATGCACAATCGAGAGCATCCTGGCGGGCTGTATCACCACCTGGTACGGCAACTGCTCCGCCCCTCAACCGTAAGGCTTCCAGAGGGTAGAGGTCTGCACAACGCATCACCTGGGGCAAACTACCTGCCCTCCAGGACACCTACACCACCCGATGTTACAGGAAGGCCATAAAGATCATCAAGGACATCAACCACCTGAACCACTGCCTGTTCACCCCGCTATCATCCAGAAGGCGAGGTCAGTACAGGTGCATCAAAGCTGGGACCGAGAGACTGAAAAACAGCCTCTATCTCAAGGCCATCAGACTGTTAAACAGCCACCACTAACATTGAGTGGCTGCTGCCAACACACTGTCATTGACACTGATCCAACTCCAGCCACTTTAATAATGGGAATTGATGGGAAATGATGTAAATATATCACTAGCCACTTTAAACAATGCTACCTTATATAATGGTACTTACCCTACATTATTCATCTCATATGCATACGTATATACTGTACTCTACATCATCGACTGCATCCTTATGTAATACATGTATCACTAGCCACTTTAACTATGCCACTTTGTTTACTTTGTCTACACACTCATCTCATATGTATATACTGTACTCGATACCATCTACTGTATGCTGCTCTGTACCATCACTCATTCATATATCCTTATGTACATATTCCTTATCCCCTTACACTGTGTATAAGACAGTAGTTTTGGAATTGTTAGTTAGATTACTTGTTGGTTATCACTGCATTGTCGGAACTAGAAGCACAAGCATTTCGCTACACTCGCATTAACATCTGCCTAACCATGTGTATGTGACAAATAAAATTTGATTTTGATTTATATCGGGACCACTCATTTATTACGTTTGCAATTGCAACAAATAATCTGCTCAGACCCCAACCAAGGGACCATCAAAAGTTGTGCTATAATTCACAGACAACACAAAGATTCCTTGATGTCCTTCCAGACTCCCTCTGCCTACCCAAGGACGCCAGAGGACAAAATCAGTTAACCACCTAACTGAGGATCTCGATTTAACCTTGCGCAATACCCTAGATGCAGTTGCACCCCTAAAAACTAAAAACATTTCTCATAAGAAACTAGCTCCTGGTACACAGAAAATACCCGAGCTCTGGAAGCAGGCTTCCAGAAAATTGGAACGGAAATGGCGCCACACCAAACTGGAAGTCTTCCGACTAGCTTGGAAAGACGGTACCGTGCAGTACCGAAGAGCCCTTACTGCTGCTCGATCATCCTATTTTTCTAACTTAATTGAGGAAAATAAGAACAATCCGAAATTCACTTTTTGATACTGTCGCAAAGCTAACTAAAATGCAGCATTCCCCAAGAGAGGATGACTTTCACTTTAGCAGTGATAAATTCATGAACTTCTTTGAGGAAAAGATTATGATTATTAGAAAGCAAATTACGGACTCCTCTTTAAACCTGCGTATTCCTCCAAACCTCAGTTGTCCTGAGTCGTGCACAACTCTGCCAGGACCTAGGATCAAGAGAGACGCTCTAAGTGTTTTAGTACTATATCTCTTGACACAATGATGAAAATAATCATGGCCTCTAAACCTTCAAGCTGCATACTGACCCTATTCCAACTAAACTACTGGAAAGAGCTGCTTCCTGTGCTTGGCCCTCCTATGTTGAACATAATAAACGGCTCTCTATCCACTGGATGTGTACCAAACTCACTAAAAGTGGCAGTAATAAAGCCTCTCTTGAAAAAGCCAAACCTTGACCCAGAAAATATAAAATACTATCGTGCCTATATCGAATCTTCCATTCCTCTCAAAATTTTAGAGAAGGCTGTTGCGCAGCAACTCACTGCCTTCCTGAAGACAAACAATGTATACAAAATGCTTCAGTCTGGTTTTAGACCTCATCATAGCACTGAGACGGCACTTGTGAAGGTGGTAAATGACATTTTAATGGCATCGGACTGAGGCTCTGCATCTGTCCTCGTGCTCCTAGACCTTAGTGCTGCTTTTGATACCATCGATCACCACATTCTTTGGAGAGATTGGAAACCCAAATTGGTCTACACGGACATGTTCTGGCCTGGTTTAGATCTTATCTGTCGGAAAGATATCAGTTTGTCTCTGTGAATGGTTTGTCCTCTGACAAATCAACTGTAAATTTCTGGTGTTCCTCAACTTTCACTATTAAACCCTCTTGGGATGTTATTCGAAAACATAATGTTAACTTTCACTGCTAGATGACACACAGCTGTACATTTCTAAACATGGTGAAGCCCAAAATTGCCCTCGCTAGAAGCATGTGTTTCAGACATAAGGAAGTGGATGGCTGCAAACTTTCTACTATTAAACTCTGACAAAACAGAGATGCTTGTTCTAGGTCCCAAGAAACAAAGAGATCTTATGTTGAATCTGACAAAATCTTAATGGTTGTACAGTCGTCTCAAAATTAAACTGTGAAGGACCTCTGGCGTTACTCTTGGACCCTGATCTCTTTTGAAGAACATATCAAGACCATTTCGAGGACAGCTTTTTCCATCTACGTAATATTGCAAAAATCAGAAACTTTCTGTCCAAAATGATGCAGAAAAAATTAATCCATGCTTTGCTACTTCTAGGTTAGACTACTGCAATGCTCTACTTTCCGGCTACCCGGATAAAGCACTAAATAAACTTCAGTTAGTGCTAAATACGGCTGCTAGAATCCTGACTAGAACCAAAAAATTTGATCATATTACTCCAGTGCTAGCCTCTCTACACTGGCTTCCTGTCAAAGCAAGGGCTGATTTCAAGGTTTTACTGCTAACCTACAAAGCATTACATGGGCTTGCTCCTACCTATCTCTCTGATTTGGTCCTTGCCGCACATACCTACACGTACGCTACGGTCACAAGACGCAGGCCTCCTAATTGTCCCTAGAATTTCTAAGCAAACAGCTGGAGGCAGGGCTTTCTCCTATAGAGCTCCATTTTTATGGAACGGTCTGCCTACCCATGTCAGAGACGCAAACTCGGTCTCAACCTTTAAGTCTTTACTGAAGACTCATCTCTTCAGTGGGTCATATGATTGAGTGTAGTCTGGCCCAGGAGTGGGAAGGTGAACGGAAAGGCTCTGGAGCAACGAACCGCCCTGCTGTCTCTGCCTGGCCAGTTCCCCTTTCCACTGGGATTCTCTGCCTCTAACCCTATTACAGGGGCTGAGTCACTGGCTTACTGGGGCTCTCTCATGCCGTCCCTGCAGGGGGTGCCACCTGAGTGGGTTGATTCACTGTTGTGGTCATCCTGTCTGTTGGCGCCCCCTTGGGTTGTGCCGTGGCGGAGATCTTTGTGGGCTATACTCAGCCTTGTCTCAGGATGGTAAGTTGGTGGTTGAAGATATCCTCTAGTGGTGTGGGGGCTGTGCTTTGGCAAAGTGGGTGGGGTTATATCCTTCCTGTTTGGCCCTGTCCGGGGTGTCCTCGGATGGGGCCACAGTGTCTCCTGACCCCTCCTGTCTCAGCCTCCAGTATTTATGCTGCAGTAGTTTGTGTCGGGGGCTAGGGTCAGTTTGTTATATCTGGAGTACTTCTCCTGTCCTATTCGGTGTCCTGTGTGAATCTAAGTGTGCGTTCTCTAATTCTCTCCTTCTTTCTTTCTCTCTCTCGGAGGACCTGAGCCCTAGGACCATGCCCCAGGACTACCTGACATGATGACTCCTTGCTGTCCCCAGTCCACCTGGCCATGCTGCTGCTCCAGTTTCAACTGACCTGAGCCCTAGGACCATGCCCCAGGACTACCTGACATGATGACTCCTTGCTGTCCCCAGTCCACCTGGCCATGCTGCTGCTCCAGTTTCAACTGTTCTGCCTTACTATTATTCGACCATGCTGGTCATTTATGAACATTTGAACATCTTGGCCATGTTCTGTTATAATCTCCACCGGCACAGCCAGAAGAGGACTGGCCACCCCACATAGCCTGGTTCCTCTCTAGGTTTCTTCCTAGGTTTTGGCCTTTCTAGGGAGTTTTTCCTAGCCACCGTGCTTCTACACCTGCATTGCTTGCTGTTTGGGGTTTTAGGCTGGGTTTCTGTACTAGCACTTTGAGATATCAGCTGATGTACAAGGGCTATATAAATACATTTGA